>NW_022756589.1:408045-435978 GCF_011630105.1 Anneissia japonica
GGTCTTACAACCGCATTTGATGATCTCCATTAAACTATGCCTACTATATTATTTAAAATATACAATTTTAATTTATAAGATTAATTTTTACATGAACATAATAATTCATACTTAAACAATATATTAAATTTAAATATGATGACATTAACGAATAAATAACAATAATTAAACGTGTACATAGTATGCATCACTACTACAATAACAAAATTAATATTTTTCAATCTTATAATCAATTTTATATAGCCGGAGTTAGTTTCGACCTAGGCAAACTTTTGCTAAAAAGGTACACTTTCTCCATCAAAAGGCTTTTTCTATGAATGCAATAACCTGTTCGAAGCACGAACTCCTGTAGACCAAACCCAGTACGATTTTCAATCGTACGGGAAATCCACTCACGAAGCTAAGTGGGGTAGGGCCTGCACAGTCAGCACCATTTTTTTAAAGAATATTTTTAATACATTGTATAATGTGTCGGGGTAAGGTACTGACGGGACTACACTACACTTGGTAATGATAACTTATCATTGCTATCGATTTCGTGTCGATGTAACGACGATAGCAAACAGGGTGAAAGTCTTATCACATCCTCGTAATCGTATGTCTTTCCCTTATCCATTTCAACCAAGACACAAGAGGCACATCCTAGCTAGGCTAGTTAAGACACAAGTTTGTCAGCTATAGTTCGGTTATGACTGTCTAAAACTATCCATAATTTGTTACAAGTAACAATCTTCAAGAATCTGGTTGCTGTAACTAGAATTGGAGTTTCATTAGCAATTTCTTCGCGGTGAAAACAACACTTTATTACAACACCAGCAAACTGCCCGCCGCTAGTCGCCATGTTGTTGTTTACTGTTGTTGGCTGTACCACAACACGTGAAGTTATTGTAACAAGAACAATTTAATAGTAGTCTAAAAAATATTATTCTGTAATTAAAATTCAAATTATATCTAATTATAATTTTTAAATTTGTTTCTAAAGCAGTAATACGAAGTTCGCAAATAATAAACTACGTATCAAAAATACAATATTCGAACGAGTACAGTGACGTATATAAAATGTCGTGTGCTAATCTAGCGCAAAGAACTTTCAATTTCGTAAGTTTAAACGTCATTTTCTCGTATTTGCAGAAGTTCTGACGGTCGAACTTTTTTCTGGTGCTTTTAAATATTATTATAATAATTATCATAATGAGTGAAAGTATTAGGAAAATTTCGGAACGGGACTGAACGTTAGGATTTTCACCCCATGGCCTATAACCCACAGAGGCCTAGAATGGCAATATCTTTAGACTAATTTGTAGGGCATCTGGCAAAAATAAATAATTTTAATTTTGTTTTGTTTTGTTTTGATTTTGTTTTTTTGTTTTGTTTTTTTTTTCACCCCTAGGCCTATTCTTTTCAGTGAGTTAGGGGCGGTGGAGGAGGGCAAACAAACAATTTATATTTTTTGGCCTGATGTTGATGATGACGATGCATATGATAACGACACGACGATGCTGATGAAGAGGATGATGATAGGACGACATCGACATGATCTTACTTGAATCTTCGGGCTCTTTGTAACTGAGGCCACAGCCTTTTAAACGCCTCCATTTCTATTCATTTCTTTAAAATTGAAGATTATGATGAAAATGATAATATGAGAATAATAATAAGAAGGAAATATTATAGAACCATAATTTTTTGGGTTTTTTTTTTTTTTTAAATATGAAACCTATAAAAATTGTCTTGTGTCCATTATTATTACAGTATTGTGATTGATCGTATCACAGAATTGAAAAAGGCAAGCGCATGTTCACCGAGTGCAGGATCGCCATGACGTAGATCACCATAATAAAGATGTCACTGCAGCGTACAAAACCGCTTGACCTAAACAGAGTTTGAAGTTCAATGTTCCTGTGTGGTTTATTTCAGTATTGATGATCCACGTCCTTTCCGTTGACGTGTAGGCCTATCGCCTAGCTTTGTATTTGATTTAGCAGTTACAGAAGTGACAATATTTCGTGTTTCAGTGAAAAACAATAGTAAGGGTTATACAGTATGATCGAAATAACAGATCTTCAAAGTAAGTTAATGTAATCCAGGTATCCCTATTTACAGTTGTGTAACCTATTTTCCAGTCCAGCTGCCTTGCAAAGTTAAAATTTATCTGCGGGAGAAAGTGATCCAAGCCACGCGTTACGGAATATAAGTAGGCCTAGCAGGCCTACTGTTGGCCTAGCAATTTATCACATCACTTGCCGTTCGTACAACTGTATCAGAAGGTTTTTGAAACACCCAACTTATTGTCGTCGTCATTATTTGTCTCTTTTTTGCCCTTTTTTCATTGCAACAATTTTAAGGAAGTTGCCATCACAACAAACTTGAACCCGGAATAGGCCTAGAAGGCTAGGCCTAGGCCTATTAATTCTTTCTTTTAAAAACCAATATTTAATTTCTAAGATTTCTGCTACTTACTTGCTTCAAAAAATAAAAGAATGCATCGTCTTGAAAACGTTACCATATGAAACTTTGCAAGTAGGCCTAGGCTAGGCCGAGTCGGCTATGTTTTCTCTGTTGCAGGATTGAGCAGATTGGATAAATTATTAACAAAGTCATCTATTTTATCTTGCAGAGATCGGTGTTGGCCTTGCCGGCTTTGGCGTTTTCTTTTTATTTTTAGGAGTTCTGTTCTTTTTTGATGGTGGACTTTTAGCTATTGGAAATGTAAGTATAGTATTATAGATCATTTGAAAGTAAACATTAATTCTTATTAAATGGTTGTTGTTGAATTGATGTTACTTTAATTTGAAGTAAGCTCTTTGATTTAACAAAAAAGTTGTTATAAACATTGTGTTTGATTAGTTGTTGGTAGCGGCCAGCAGCCAACCTTCATACTGATGGAATATGTAAATTGATGATATATTTCTTACCATTTCATTTGTATATTTCACCATCAAACTGTATTTGTAATATTTGTTACGTACCTGAAATTTTTATAAATAACGATAATGATTTTTTTTTTCTTTTGTTTTTCAGATTTTGTTTTTATCTGGTTTAGCCTTGGTAATTGGTCTTGAGAGGACATTCCGGTTCTTTTTTCAGAGCCACAAATTAAAAGCTACTGGGTTTTTTGTTGGTGGCATGGTTGTTGTATTAGTTGGATGGCCACTTGTTGGCATGTGTGTTGAAACATATGGATTCTTTTTGCTTTTTAGGTATAATTCAAATTTCATTTTTATTTTCAATAATATGCTTGTCTAAAGCCCTATCAAATTTTATTTGATAATAAACAAGGCTAAATATGGTCATGATAACGTCACATCATGACCATATTGAGGCACATCATAATTATATACGTATTATAAACATAACAGTTTTTTGTCAAAATACGTTTGATAGTCTGTATTGGACGTTCTCATTTGATCATTTTTTTGGCACTTCAGTGTTAATATTTATTAAAGGAATAAAAAATGTTTGAAATTAACTTCAAAATGCATAACTGCAGTGATGTTCTCAGTCAATGTTGCGTATTCATAGCAACTCAAATCTATTTTTTTCTCTCTTTTTATTACAGGGGTTTCTTTCCAGTAGCAATAAACTTTTTGAGGCGAGTACCAGTAATAGGAACATTACTATCTTTACCTGGAATAAATTCAGTAAGTATAACTTCTTGCACAGCTTGTATTCAAATGATTATAAAATTAATTACAAATGAGCTTTCCATCCAAAAACTAGCCTACTGTCGTTGAATGTTAGACTGGGCATAAGCATAGCATAAGAATGTGGCAGTTACTGTATACTTTTACTCATAACCTTTTACAATAAGTCGATTCCAGTAAATAACATATCATTTTATAGCTTGTAATGTGGAGAATAAAAATATATTAAAAAGTCAGTTTTCTTGGTTTTGGTCACTAATGCTGGTTTTGGCATGACAAGACCCAAACCTCTTTGTACATAAATAACTGTGGTGATGATGAGCAGGCCAATGGTGGTAAGGATGATGATGATGGGCAGAATGAGAATGGTGGTTATTGGGAGGCTGATGATGGTGGTGGCGGTGGTAGTGATGATAAAGCGCAGGCTTGGAAACAAATATTTTGTGCCTCCGACTATGAAAATTGTCTTGATAAATGCCTCCAGCACCAAATGTTATCCGTACACTATATATAACCCACCAGTTTATTTGATTTTTTTTTCCCCTCCCCCTCCCAAAATGCCCGGAATATTCATGATACCACTGATCACGTAGTCACACATTTTTCCAGACCTTATGAGGCATCTGCTGTTGGCGATTAAAAGTAGTTATAAGGCAGATGGTGATTAGGAGGCCTATGTTAGTGACAGTGATGATAATATAGTTCTGGTCGTGATTGATCTAGAGGTTGATGGTGGTGGTGGTGATGGTGATGATGATGAGGCAGTTGATGGCAGTGACTATAATGTTTATAGTGGTGATCAGTAAGAAGCTGGCGATGGTGATGAGGAGGCTTACATTGGTAACAGTGGTGATCAAAAGACTGATAAGGGGTAATGAGATGGCTGATGTTGGTGATGATGAGGCAGCTGTGATGTGTGCCTCAAGTGATAAGAATCTGATGGTTGTTATGATGAGGGAACTGCTGGTGATGAGTAAAGTTTGACTGCTGGTGCTGACAGTGATAATCAGCAGCTGATGATGATGTGGAGGGTGATGGTGGTAGCACAATAAGGAGAGCGGATGAGACTGCTGGTTTAACAGTATGGTACAGATTATGATTGTATTTATACAGATGATGGATATAGCAATGTCATGATATTGCAGATGATATGATCTTAAAGATAATTATGGAAACGTTAATGACAATGGTGCTGATGTCATAAAAAAAATGATAAAGTATCTATGATAATGTTGGTGATATTGATGCATGTTTAACTGAATGAGGATGGTATATTTACAATTTTTATTTTATTAAATGAGAGCAACAACTTTCCATTAATCTGTTTTATCTCAATTTAATATCCTCAGTTTGTATCTAGATTTGAAGACCACAATCAGATGGTATGAAGACTTGCTATTTGAGGTTTATGTGCTATGAATATTCAACAGACATGGATGGGTCTCATGAATGTTCATGTGAAATAAAGGTCAAGAAATCAAATGTCAGTTTATGGTGATGTGATAGAAAGAGCTGCGATAAATCAAGGACAATGGGTGGATCCGAACACAAGCGATAGAAACAACTGCTAAACAAACAGACATTGGAAGGATCCTAACGTTGATGCACTAGAAGCAAAGCATTGTGTTAAACAGACACCTGGAGGATCCGAGCACTGATATGATAGGATAGAGGAAGACATACAGGATTCAATTTATAGCTTTTTTTACTGTTGCTTGTTTCTAAGTATTTAAGGACAAAGCTTAGGTGCTTATTACATGGAGGTGACTTAACTTGATTTGATAATTTAAATGTAATGCATCATCTTGAGTAACCAATTCCAGTGATTTAGTATTTTTTGTTATGTTTTATATTTAACAAAAACAACTCCTTGTAATGATTTATTAATGTGAAAAATGAGATAAGATATTCTTCTTAGAATTTTCTCAAATATATTGATTTATATCCATTTCGCTAATACATATTTAGTGATGTATCATTATATAGGTTTGATATAATGCATAGTACCAAGGCCTATAGGCACCTAACATTATTGAAACAGAATTTTTATGGTATGGAACACATTCGTTTCATAGCTTCCCTGGGCAATTATTACAGTGTTTCAAACAATACAAGAGTGGGAATGGAACATTCAAGTCCGAAACCTTGCTTATTTTACTTGCACTTGTTGGCTATGTTGCTAAGCACTACCAAGTTAGGTGACCAGTAAAGTATTACATTAAATTGTGATACTCATATTATTTATCCATTTAGTATGGGCACAGATAGTCTTTAAGTAAGTATTGTATATACACATTTAAAAGAAAATAAATGAAAACAAAAAAAAGTTATCTACTGCAGTCTGTTATGTGCGTGGATAATTTATACAAGTCCTTCTTTGGCGAGTCCAGTGGCTGAACGGTAAGGCAGGGGCGTCTTTAACTGCAGCCCCTAACGGTGCCTGATTCAGGTATTTCCTTGCCCAGTTTTTGGGTTGGTAGAGCCATGTCTTCTCATATAAGAACTCAAAGGGGGAGGTCCAGTGTACGCATCTGGCTTGCGCCCATTGCGTATGTAGTTTTGGAATGATGTGAACCAAGTGCCTCTCTACATACGTCAGCACAATAACGCTGCAAGTTGAGTTATTCTCCAAACTTTACCTTTAATGTGTGTGTGTGTGCATGTTTGTTAGCAGCCTCCTGCTTACAGTTTTAGGTCTATTTGTGAGAAATTTTCAGACTTTGTACTGCTCCTTTTAATTTTGGTGACGATCTGAAGTGGGCTGTGGATTAGCATTAAACTGTTATACTGTTCTACCTACTCTATATATAAACAAAGCGTCTTTTTAATTTTTGTTTTGTTTCTTTGAAATTTATGTACAATTCTGTTACTGATGGGCTTCTTGTCAAGGCTACTTTTGGAAACTAAAGAGGAGTATGGGGGTGGGGCTTCAAATTGATGGGGCTTTTGTCGAAATTAAGCCCATTACTCTTCTATTCAATATTTTACGGTATTCTGCAACTTTCAGGCACCTTCTTTACTTATGAAATTACGTTGCGGTCGAAAAATGAGTGTTATTAAAATCCCCTTAAAAATATGTGGGGGACGTGTGCCCCGTCTCCCCAAGATAGTAACCAGTAGAGCTACTACCCGGTTCCCTCAAGGGGCGGACACAACACCATGGTTGAAAAAATGGCTCCTCTGCTGGGAAATAGCATATAAATACTTTACAAAAATTAATGTCTCACTTTAAAAGGGTGATAAATTTTGATTGCAAATAATTAGGGCCGACTTAATCATAAATTCCTTTGTGTCACATAACAGCCTATATACTAATTCTATCGGAGTCGGATTTTTTAAGTCAATTCTTATAACATAATAATAATTATCGACACCATCATCACTGCCATCATCATCATAATCATCAACATCATCATAACCACCACCACCACCGTCATCATCGCCATCAACATCATTAATATCATCAGAACACCACCATTATTATTATTATTATTATTATTATTATTATTATTGTTATTGTTATTGTTATTATTATTATTATTATTATTATAGGTCTACAAATACAAATTCTTTCCCAGGATCACTCAAAATAAATACTTCTAATCTAAGCCTATGTAAATATGCCTACTATAATAACAAATAGGCCTAAGCGTGATTTTTAAAAATCTTAAATTTTTAAGTCCAGGCGAGGTCTTTCAGATAGAGAAATTTGATATTCTATGGTTCAGTTTGGTTTTTATCGTTTTGAAAGCTTTATAAAGTTTTGTTTTAATAAGTATAGTACTTCTAATAATAATTATGATGATGACAATGAGTATGATGACAATGGTGATATTCAATTCAATTCAACTTCAATTCAACTTTTATTCATTCAAAACAAATTCCAACATTACATCTGTAGAATAAGATAATAGTACAAAATAAAATGAAATGAAAATGATCATAAAGAAACTCCAAGGAGCTTGTGGAAAAGGCCCTGTGAAGTATACGTTAGTTTCAATTACTTAAATAAATATCATAAAAATATTAAATAAAAATAGATAAAAATAAATAAATAAATACAATATATTATCATTTATAAGTCACATACATATAAATAATATTAACATTAGATATTAGATAATTGACCAAGGATAAGTAACGGGGATAGGGGAGGGGATGTAGGGAAATAGGCCTAGGGGAGTTAAGGAAATAGGCCTACCATATCGCCTGGACAACCCATTGTATGTCAAGTTCTCAACAGAGGCGCAGCAGAAAGGTTTGTATAAGACATTAAAACTAGAGCTAAAACTAATAAAATTAAGGATACATCATTGGAGTTAAGAACGTAAAGTAACTTCTTAATAAGTACTTAATAGTGATTTTTTTATATTTTTTCTTAAAAATAGCCAAAGAAGAAGATTGCTTAAGGTGAGTGTCGATATTGTTCCATATTTCATATTTCGGCCTAATAGATAATAATATTAAAAAGTGAAGAAAATTGTGCTAAAGGCGAAAAAGTAAGTTGTGATTTGTTGATCACAATTATTATAATGTAGTTAAAGCTTAGTAAGCTATAGTTAAGCCTAATTTGTATTGGATATTAAGTAGATCCCTGTATGGGATAAAATGGAGCTTCACACACTTCAAAAGACTGTCACAGAAATAATTTGTACTGTCTTATGCGCTTACAAAGATGAAAATTAGCATAATGTATTAATGTTGATAACAAAATTATTTTATTTGGTACCAATCTAAGCTCTTCTTTCCTTAGATGTTAGATGTGCTTGCAAAGAGAGCCACATTTCACACTGAAGGGTGTGTACGACATCAGTAACGTTATGTCAATTCCAAGAATGTTTAAGGTTATATCGGTTGACGAGGAATTTATTGATTAGGCCTATAATAGCAAATTGCATCAATTTATTTTGCAAAAACAAGGTTTCCAGCTTCAGAGTGGGGGGGGGGCACATCCCCTGTCCGCACAAGGGCACATATTGGCGCTAACACCAGGCGCGTAACAGGGGTCTTGGGTATTTATTTTCCCGGTTAGTAATTTACCATACCCACCCCACCCCACTCCCCATATAGAAAACAATACGACATAGGGCTTATCTTATTTATAATATAGGCCATACACGTGTGTTTGAAACTAAATATAGGCCTAAGCATTTTCATCATGGTTATATTTATTACAAACTATTCTTTCACCATCAATACACATTGAGGCCCTTCTTTTAGGTTAAAACGATCTATCTTAAATTTGTCTTTCTTGAGTTTGGGACTATTATGTGTTTTTGATTACGGTAACTTAAAAGGATAAACCAAAAAAAGCCCTAAAAAAATATTTTTGTGTTTTTAATTCTAATTTCGTCGGAATTGATGAAAACTCCCTAAAATATGCAATCTATAGAGGAAATTGGCCTACCGTAACAAGAAATGCGCGCAAAGAATTTAAGAAATCTGAGGTTTTTAGGCACTTTCAGGGGATTAAAAGGGCATTTATAAAGGGGTGGAGAAGATTTTTCAAAGATATTTTCTCCTTGTCCCCCAGTGGTTACGCCATCGGGCAGCATAGATTAAAGGAGTTATGACAGTTTCTGAAGTGGAGAAGGGGTTGCAGGGTGTTGTGAGTCTGGTCATTATGATATCTTCCTTTTTATTGTCGTCTTTATTCTTCTTTTTCTTTCCTTTTCTTTCCCTCCCTCTCCCCTCTTTCTTTTCTCTTATTCAATCAACTTTTATTTCGGAATTTCCTCCATAACAAATACAAAAAGGAAAAGATAAATAATATTACAGACTGTAGGCAGTTATAAAACCTGCTCAATACAAAAGTGTATTCCACTTGGAAAACATAGTCGAGTAATAAAATACTGACTTGACAACACATTTAACCAGGCTGTTTTCAGAAGCATATAACCTTTTCATAAAAGAATAAACTGATTTTCTTACAAATTCGTAAAATGAAAGTAGCCTGCACGTAACAAACATTGCACTTGCACTGCTTTCCCTGGGCTTACCAAGCAATAACCTTAAAGCATTGTTATAGCAAACTCTTAACGAATTTATCGACTTACTCTTATAGTCAGACCATACATTTACACAATAAAAATTCATACAAAAACTTCTAAACAACGTGCACCTTACACTATCCGTACACCTATAGAAACGCCTCTTCAAGTTGGCGCGCATACATAGTGACCTATATTGCCGAGCTATATCAGCATCATCAGTTGCATCACTAGAAAGTACCCAGCCCGGGTACGACGGCTTGGTCAGCCCGGTAAAAACCGTCAGGGGAGGGGCAGTTTTTGAATTCGAGTCCAAGTAAGCAGCGGGTACTGCAGTGTTAATAGTAATTGTTATTGTCGTGATGGAATAGACAATAATTGAATTTGCGTCAGGAGAAACATGTATAGGTGTGATTATTATTATTATGTATATGTGTAATTAAATGTTTATAAGCTTTATTTTCTATGGTACATCACACGTATTAATAAGATCTCTATGGTTTCCGAAAATCCCTGATAAAAAGATCATGAGAAATTTGTTGGCCCTTCATTTTGAGTATATGTAATCAATGCCGTATCCAGCAATTGAGACAGTTGGACAGTCCCACACAATTTTTCTATTGGGTCCACAAAGAATGGGGCAACATTTTCAAAAATAGTTCTAAATTATTCTGTTTTAGCACAAAAATGAGTCCTGTTTTTGAAAAATGGGTCCAGATTTTTCATGTTGCGTAAAATAGGTCAACTTTTAAGAAAATGGGTCCACATTATTTGAATTTACGTGTAAAGTGGGTCCAAAATGATATTGTTCCGCATTGAAAATTCCTTTCACATTAAGAGAGTACTAATATTATTTATCATGCGTTCACGGAAAAAAAGATTATATTTTTGTTTTAAAAAAAATATTAAAATAGTAAGTATTTCCATATGACACGGACTGTGCCAAAATCGAAGAAAAATGGTTTTCATTTGATCTCTTAAACTTAAAAAAGAAACTTTTTATTCTTTATGTTTCACCTAAGGATCATACTAACGTGTTCTGTGGCACTTACGGACCTTGTGAATGGAGAAATGACCAAAAAACAACTAGGTTAAAAATAGCTGTTTTTGTCGGAATTGGAGGATTATTTTACCCTGCTGTTTTCCGGTTTTGTATTCTGCACCTAAGGATCATACGGTCGCGTTCTGTGGCACCATAAGGACTCTGTGAATGGAAGCGTCATCACAAAACAACTCGGAAAAAGTAACTCCGTTGAACATCCAGAGAGCAGGTGTTTATATTCTGGAGACCACTACAAACATCATCTTTTGCAGATGTGTATAAGAGACAGCCTATAGAGTTAGAGACCAGTTTTTTAAACTTGTAGATTCAAAAGCGGATTGGATTATTTCACAGAATCGAGAACTACTACGGTATGTATGGAATATTAGGCTGTGTTATTAAAAATGTTATAAGATATAAAAAGGTAGCTGAGTACACACCATCCTTACCCTCACTTCCTTCACGCAGCCAATGGCGTAGCCAGCTATTGGGACAATCCCACACAATTGCTCTATTTGGTCCACAGAGAATTGGGTCCACATTTTCCCAAATAGGTCTATAATTTTTCAGGCACGAAATGAGTCCACTTTTTGAAAAATGTGTCCAGATTTCTCATATTTTGCGTAAAATAGGTCAACTTTTAAGAAAATGGGTCCACATTATTTGAATTTACGTGTAAAGTGGGTCCACAATGATATTGTTCCGCATTGAAAATTCCTTTCACATTAAGAGAGTACTAATATTATTTATCATGCGTTTTTGCAATTTTCACTTTATCATTTCAGAGCGCACTACTTTCCAGTAGTTTTTTTTTTTTTTTTTTTTTTTTTTTTTTTTTTTTTTTTTTTTCGAAAAATCATAGAAACATCGTGAAAACTGTGGGATTGTCATTGTTTTCACGGAAAAAAGATTATATTTTTGTTTTAAAAAAAAATTAAAATAGTAAGTATTTCCATATGTCACGGACTGTGCCAAAATCGACGAAAAGTGGTTTTCATTTGATCTCTTAAACTTAAAAAAGAAACTTTTTATTCTTTATGTTTCATCTAAGGATCATACTAACGTGTTCTGTGGCACTTACGGACCTTGTGAATGGAGAAATGACCAAAAAACAAATAGGTTAAAAATAGCTGTTTTTGTCGGAATTGGAGGATTATTTGACCCTGCTGTTTTCCGGTTTTGTATTCTGCACCTAAGGATCATACGGTCGCGTTCTGCGGCACCATAAGGACTCTGTGAATGGAAGCGTCATCACAAAACAACTCGGAAAAAGTAACTCCGTTGAACATCCAGAGAGCAGGTGTTTATATTCTGGAGACCACTACGAGTGAATACCAATTGTAAAAGTGTGTTTCTGTTCTTTAGTATTCAAGTTTTCGCCCTTCGTACGCTGGTCACTTAAATGCACGATAGAGTTACTTGCTCGGCCCCAGCCAACTGAACGGAGGGAGGAAGCAGTGCGACCCCTAAGCCACGATGATGCACTGAACCTAGCATAGCCATCCCGAGTGCCTGTCAGTCGACCGAGACTCCCTGTGCATCTCCCCTGCAGTCTGTTAATCGCCTAGTCCTGTCAAGTATCACCGCCAAGCGATCATCATAACACAGATCCTATATATATATGGTCTGATCATACGATGCGCAAGGCTAAGTACTCAACCTCGCCAAGGCTCGGGCCTTCGCCAAGACCCGGGCCCAGACTCAGCGTAGGGTTACCGACGTATAACCGACAAGAAGCCTCGTCGACCCCGGAACCCGTCAGGGAGAGAGTCAGGTGATTTTATTATGCATGTGATTATAATATATTTGGTTCAGTTGAACGTATGGTACTGGTGTTATTACCTGCGGAGCAATCAGCGAGGATACATTAGGCCTATTTTGTACAGCGAAATTGCATTTTTTGCCTTATTTTTTTAAAAATAATTTTTAGTGATTTTAATGAACATTTAGTATTATCTTAAAATACTTCATTTCATAGGCCTATAAAAATAAAGGTTACTAAAATCGTGTTAAAATAAAATATGCAAATGATGAATATGAAACAATTGGAAATGTCTAGAGGGGTTTCTATCTAAACTTTCAACGAAATGAAAAGCGAGATTTTGAATAATAAAAAATAGAAATAATTTTTTTTAAAGCAGCTGTAGGTGCCACCAGAACGCAAAACTTTTAACGTTTTTTTGAAGAAGGTTCAGGTTCAGTGCATTCATGGCTTAGGGGTCCCACTGCTTCCTCCCTCGGTTCAGTTGGCTGGGGCCAAGGTAGTAGCTCTATTGTGCATTAAAATTAACATAGAGAGACATATAGAGGGGGGGCGTGGGAGCCGCGTCTCCCCCCCCCCACCTTTGTACACAGTGTTAAAATTTTAGAGCTTGTTCTTGCTAGCCAATATAAATTCTTTCCCAGGATCACTCAAAATAAATACTTCTAATCTAGGCCTACAGCCCCCGACGGGGAAGCATAGCCCCCCCCCCCCCGTCGGGGAAGACGATAAATTTTGTCGGGGGAACAAACAAATAAAAAAAATATTTACATGTACAGTAATATTCGTTTAGCCACCATATTGTTTGTGTTAACCTTTAATCACAACAACAACATCAATAACAATAATAATAATAATAATAATAATAATAATAATAATAATAATAATAATTCAATGAGACTAATTAAAAATAATTTGCGTTCTGTTATGACAAAAGCTCTTTTAGATATCCTGTTGATGGTTGGAATACATCGTGATAGGTGAAGCAACCTCGACCATGACAGCGTGGTTGACAGATTTTATGCAAAATTTCCAAAATATAGAATTTCACTTTTAAGAATGAGGATTTGAAAATAAATTAGATGGTTACATTACATACTCTTTGTTTCTTGCTTTATTTAAAATGTTCTGGTTTTGGAAGCTGATTTCAACATTAGAAAGCATAGCCTACATGAAGTCATATTATAGTAACTCGATGCCTATCAAATAAGTAGTAAGCTTTAGCCTAGGCGGCCCCTCTGGTCCCCAGCCAAGCGAGACTCGATTCGCTCCACTAGCCCCCCCCCACCCGTCGGGGCTTTTAGCCCCTCCGTCGGGCAGATCCTGGCGCCACCACTATACGTAAATATGAATGAGCACACATATGCCTACTATAGTAACACAGGCTTAAGCGTGATTTTTTTAAAATCTTAAATCTGTAAGATTTAAGATTTAGATCAGGCCAGGTCTTTCAGATACAGAAATTTGATATTCTATGGTTCAGTTTGGTTTTTATCATTTTGCAAGCTTTATAAAGTTTTAATACTACAGTACTACTAGTAATGATAATATTAATGATGATGACAATGATTATGATGACGATGGTGATATTAGATAATAATACTAATAATATTAAAAAGTGAAGAAAATTATGCTAAAGGCAAAAAAGTAAGTTGTGATTTGTTAAAAGCTTAGTAAGCTAATAGTTAGGCCTAATTTGTTTTCGATATTAAGTAGATCCCTGATAAAAGTATGAGAAATTTGTTGGCGCTTCATTTTGACTATATAATGGTGATGTGATGATGAATTTTAATATGTCATCTTCAGCCATCTAGAGGTATTATTTCCTCAAATTTTCGCACCTCAGCCCCAACCATGGTGGGGCTGAGGTGGTTGAGAAATCACGGCTTTGAAGTATGTAAAGTACATACTCAAAAACAGTGTTTATAAGTATAGGTGTAATTTTGCCCTACCAGACGTAGAAATGTACTGAATACTCAGTACCGGTATGTTTGAAAACAATTGCGAAAAAAATCGCTAGTTGTTCTAGGGTGGGACTCAAACCCACGATCACTAGCCTGGCATCGTATCTCTAGACCACCGAGATTGCGCCTGATGGCCAGGGTTGAATTCGAGTATGTTTATGTGTAATTAAATGTCTATAAGTTTTATTTTCTATGGTACATCACGCATATTAATAAGATCTCTATGGTTGCCGAAAATCCCTGATAAAAAGATCAATTTGTTGGCGCTTCATTTTGAGTATATGTTCAATGCTGTAGCCAGCTATTGGGACAGTTAGACAGTCCCACACAATTTTTCTATTGAGTCCACAAAGAATGGGTCTACATTTTCAAAAATAGGTCTAAATTATTCAGTTTTAGCACAAAATGAGTCATGTTTTTAAAAAAATGGGTCCAGATTTCTCATATTTTGCGTAAAATAGGTCAATTTTAAGAAAATGAGTACAGATTTTTCATATTTTTGCATAAAATGGATCCACATTATTTAAATTTACGCGTAAAGTGGGTCCACAATGATATTGTTCTGTATCGTTTGAAACATTCTGGCTACAGCATTGTTTACTGTATAATGGTGATGTGATGATGAATTTTACGAAAAAATATCATTTTCTGGTCATCTAGAGGTACTATTTCCTCCAATTTTCGCACCATAGACCCAACCATGGTGGGTATGAGGTGGGTGTCGACTCACGAAATATCCTCCCACCCCACCTCCACATTTCAAAACAGATTGCGCCTTTACTGGATATGAAATTAAACTCTATCGAGTCGACACCTGACCCAGAGTATGTCTTAGTCACTGCTGATGAGGCGGGAGTGCATAAATTTGTTTTTAGGATGTGATTTGTTTTTACATGCCCATTTTTCGTGATTATCACTATTTGGATCAAGAATGTTTTTGAGCAGTGGTGGATTGAAGGCCCTCTCCCCCTAATTTTTTTTAATGGAAAAAAAAAAGAAAAATATAGATCCCCTATCTAAATTTAAGTAATTTCCGGCCATCGAGAGGTGCCCTAATCATAGACCCAACCATAGTGGGGCTGAGGTGGGTGGTTCCTCAGTCTGTGAAAGTCCCTCCCTGGGTCACCACTCTATTGAATTCCTGGATCCCCCACTGTTGAGTTTTATATGATTATTGTTAGGCTTACTCTCTAAATGAAAACTCTTTCACATTAAGAGAGTACTAATATTATTTATGATGCATTTATTGCAATTTTCACTTTATCATTTCAGAGAGCGCTACTTTCCAGGGGGCCTCCCCTGGAACCCCTCCCCCACGGGGTCCTACACACCTCGCATAACGGCTCCCCCCCCCCCCACTTTCAAAATCCTGGCTACGTCCCTGTGCTGTACTACTGCCGCTGTAATACTAGCACTTGGTTTTACCAATGTATAATATTTATATCGCAATGCGAACATGTTATCTTGTACACGGTGTTCTTGGTTAAACATCGATTGGACTTCACAGCACAGGCACATGTATCACATTCCTTAGGGCACCCCTGTTTTTCTTTGGGCGCCGTGAATATTGTCGCTAGTGAATGCCCATTCATATAATGTACTCTAATATTATGTAAACCTGTCCGATATATTATTGATTATTTTATTATATTCTATACATATGTATTCACATCTTTATATATATCTTTGTATATGTATATGTATGTTTGTATATATGTATATACTGTATATATATATATGTATATATATATATATATATGTGTGTGTGTGTGTATGTGTGTGTGTGTGTGTGTGTGTAGGGGTGTGGGTAGTTGTGGATATTTACACATATCCACACCCACCTATTAGACATACACATTATAGGAATATACCCGATTACATACACTAATGGATATTGCTCGCATGTATACTGAGATTTACATTTAGATGTGTAGGACAAATAGTAGTAGTCAATGCATTGTCATGTGACTGTAACAGGCCATTGTCTTATTATATGTTATTTGTAACATACGATATTAGTCCACTGATGAAGCCCTAACCGGCAAAACGTTTCGAATAAACCTGAAATTTACATATGCTTTTGTAGTCTTCTTTGTTCATATATACATATATTTTACGTATAAAAATACTGTATAAAATATAAAGTAAGAAGTCATCTTTAGCTATACACAGTATTTATTTGGTAGAATACAATAAAACATACAAAATCGGATAACTAATCATCAATTAACCAACAGCACAACTTTCAAATACAAACAAGGATAACTCGTTGGCATACAAAGTAGTTTCATCCACTTAAAAACATACCTAAATCTGTGGAAGAAATCATTAATGTGAACCAGCTAGAATGTCTAGTCAATGGCCGCCATAAACTGATTAATTTTCAGTGGCTGAATATATTTTTATTATTGGGTTTTTATCTACTGTTTTGTTTGTTAGTTCTGGAAAAATTTTGGATGCTCACATAAAACTATATAACTGCAAATCATACAATAAATTAATGTGTATACTATACTGCTAGACAAATCATGGAGAAAAACAAAATATATTTAGTCCCCATCAGGTAATTAGTTACTTTAGCAAAACCTGCACAAAATGAAATTATAGACAGAAATTTATTTTACATATCATTTGTATAAAACATTGTTTCATTTAACTTCATTTGTTTCAATGGCTAATGGACCTTTTCGCTAAGCCACGCCCCCTTGGATATTATTGCGCGTATTCGTGGCTCTGTTTTGATTGGTCAGTTTTTAAGTTTTATGGACACTTCGGAAAGATCCATTATAGTAGAGGTTGAATGATAAAATACATCAATTAACAAAGGAAATTAATGCAACATCAATCAACCCTTCAAGTGCGCAACAAAAATAACCATCTTGCAACCAAATCTTCTGTCCAGACTGACAAAAAACTGATTTGTGCTTATATATGTTCATGGCGTGATGTCATCATGACCATATTTAGGCATGTCCCATGATTTTTTTATCAAATAAATATTCTGGACAGAGAGCATAACAATTAATTTAACCTAACAAATTTGAAAGTGGTATGTGAAATTTTATGTACATTTTTGTAGTTTGAAAATTTAATGCTATTTTTATCTGTTAGCAAACAATATATTTTAGATGTTTACGTAGCACCTGAAGAATTTGTAGTTATTATTATTAGGCTATGTGGATAAGTACTGCAGGAATAGTGTTAATACATAATTCAATATCATAATATATAACTCATTTTTGTATACATAATGATATTCTTTGGATGACAGATAAAACAACATTTTAAAACATTGAAATAACTAACAGTTAAATTTATAAATTATTATGTGCAGTACAATCCATTTGATTAAATAAACCTTGTAATATGATTGCATGATTTGCAATCAAATGATTGGATGAAACCCCGAAATAATTATCCAAGCAAATAATAAATCACACAATTTGTGAAAGGGTATTTTTTTTCCTGTACAGGAGAGGGAAATAGTAAACAATACGATGTATACAGTACACACACATATATATATATTATATATAAATATATACAAAGCTAAAATATTGTGCAATTTTATCCAAAACATTAAAAACAAGATAATAAACCAACCTATATTTCAACAGTTTGCTATATACAAGGATACAAAAATAAAACATTTATAAAACACAGCATTCCACAATAAATTTTGTTTGTATGTTTCAAAACTGGAAAATGCTCACTATATATAGCCAACACTTCTCTAGGTTTATTCAACTGAATTAATCATATACTATTGTAGAAATGTATAAAGTGCCTCGTAACATTTTTAAAATGAATGAATAAAGATATCTTTGCTTCATCCCATATTACGTATTTGCTAATACATTACATAACATGTCAAAAATAACATAAAACAAATAATATCAGTATTACTATTAATGACAGAAAAGTAAATAATAATAATGATCATCTAGTCCCGAGCGCATAGAAACCTTGTTTATTTGCGCTAAAAATCCATCTATTATTATTATTATTATTAACAAAAAAATAATTAAAAATTGGCACATGGTTCTTTGGAATTTACTTGGAATTTCTATGTAGTATTTAACATATAAATTCCAGTTGGCAGATATAGGATGGAGTCATTATTAAATAAAAATAATTTTAATAATTGTAATCAATTAAAGAAGAATTTATTACTTTATAATGCACATACTGTACATACAATCTACAGATTCTAAAACTAAACTTCCAAACCTAAATTCCACAAACATTCTTTATCAAAATGTGTTTTTCTAATATCACTCATTTGACCAAATTCAAACAATTCACTCATTAACATTCATAGTTTGTTCATAAGATACTGGAAGTCCTCATATTTGTACAAATGTCTTATACAAAGCATATACATTTTCCTGTGTAAACTTTTAGAATATTTTGGTTTAACTCATTTTAAAACTAATGTTCATTTCCCATTATAGATAGTTAAAGCTCATACTGATGATAAAATCCTGACAGACAGTTCATTTGAATATTATTTCCAATACTCTATTTTCTTAAGCTCTGTATAGACTATCAAATTTGCATTGACAGATACTGTTGTATGCCCATATATAGTCATGATGTGCCTATATATGGTCATGATGTGATGTCATCATAACTGTTGTATGCCCATATATAGTCATGATGTGCCTATATATGGTCATGTGATGTCATCAGACCATCTTTAGACATGTCACATGTTTTTGTCGAATAAAACGTGACAGTTTGGATGACTTTTAACAGAAATGATATTGGCAATTAGTTACTAAACAATGGAAGATCTCTAATTAAAATGGATTCTAGTATTTAGTTATCAAATATTTATGAGTTACTAATAGGCATACATAATTTTTCAATCATAAAATAATGATATCATTATTATAATTATGCCATACTTATGTTTTCTGGTTATTTTTGACTATTATCAGATCCAAAATAACCAAGATGACCCCCCTACTGATGAGTGTACAAAAACTACTGTAGTGAAAACACCTTTTGTAAAATAGGCAATTTGAATGGTGTATGTTGAAGATATTTTTAGTACATTAATCATCTTTTGGTAAAACTAGATTCAAATACATATAATTAATATACTCCTCAGTCGTTTTAAGAGTTGATGTTTCAACTTTTAAAAAATGTTAATTCTTTTTTTATGGTCAGAATCTTATGCCGTGTCTAGGATGAAACCATCAAAATTTGTTTCCTAATTCGATGTCGCATGAAAGTAAAAAAAAAAAATCTGGCATATCTTGAAATAAAATGTAACTTATATATAAATTACTCTTTATAAAAGTGACCATTTTCATTGTTATAGTAATCATGTATGTTATACATTTGATAAAAAATGCTCTTAACAGACGTTACATGCATTGCAAATGTCATCTGGGTCAAAGAATTATTTAATATACTAAAATATAAACAATATCAACCAGTAAAATAAAGTTCATATTTTCATCAGTATCCATTCATCATATATTATTGATTAATATTTATTTATTAAGATTAATATGATATGCCATTATAATTTATAATGTTATAAATTGAACAATTTTTTTTTGAAAATGAAAATATAAAAGCATGCATGCATGCTGGGTAATTGTTGAATGGTGCTATCCAGGTTTTCTCTCAGACTGGTTGCTAAGTAGACCCACTGCATTGTCGGGGCACATCCTCATTCTCCTCTTCATTCATAATCATCTTTTAAATTGCGTACCAATGAAAGGGCTAAGACTAACACAAAAAGCTGCAAGAGAAAACAATATATGTATAATTTGAGACTGATCATGTAGCATCCAGTCATAAGTTAAAATGTGTTGTATTTTTATAGAAAAAATTTCTTGTTCATTTTAAGTTTTTATAGGTCTCAAAAAAACAATCCTCTCTCTAGTCTACCAAAGAAAAGGACCAAATATTTTTGGTAAAAACCCCTTATTGAAGCTTTCAAATGCATTTCTTCAGGCTAGGGAGGTGGGTAGCATTCCTGGGCATGCGAACCAGAAAAGTAGATATTACAGAACTCATAGACATGTATGCAGGCTTCTGAGGCAGATATTGCAGCTTTCTGGCATGCATGCAGGCTAGAAAAGGGGGTAGCATTCCTGGGCACGAGGGCCGGAGAAGAGGGTATTACAAAATTCATAGGGATGTATGCAGGCTAGGGAGGCAGTTATTGCAGCATTTGTGGGCATGCATGCAAGCTAGAAGGGGATAGCATTCCTGCGCATGAGGGCCAGAATTCATAGGGATGTACGCAGCTTGGGAGGCAGATACTTAGCATTCACATACATGCATGCTGGACTAGGAAGATGGGTAGCATCAAGAGCAAGTGGGTCAGAGAAGGAGGTAATACAGAATTCAAGTATGCAAGCTAGGGAGACAGGTAGCTATTGCAGTATTCTGGCCAAGGAGGCAAGTCATTGCGGCATTCATAGACATACCCGCAGGCTAGGCAAGCATATATGTACCATAACTACAAAGCCAGCAGCATTTTAACATCTTGTGTCACGCATATAGGTGTTGTTCTCATATGTTTTATCATCAGTTGGAGAACGGATTGATCGGTAGTTGCGAGGACTTCGCACATATATATACCGATCTTTTGTCAACTTAGCCAGGAAAATGGTAGTTATAAAAAGTGTGTGGACCTGCAAGAAAAGAACTTGTTCTAACAACAAGGTGCATATTTGACTCAATAATATGAGTAGCTTTACTATATATGGGCGAGATGGTATCATACCACACCCATTTATGTGCATGATGATGTCATATCGCACCCATATATGGGCAAATCTAAGGTAATTGTCATTGTACAACTTGATAGTTAGGACAAACCTTTTGATAATAGCATGTAAATTTAATGAGACATGTTTTAGTGCATGCAAGGCACTTCTTCAGGTCAAATATTTGATTCTCTGGATAATTTTTGATATTCAGTTTAGAGATTATTGATACTGTATATGTGGCAAAGACAAGCCAAACCAGTCACTCGTTGCAAATCATGTTTCAGAGAAAATGGCCAAACATGCTGGAATGTCAAATTTTAAAAAATATCTTTTATATTACACTAAACTAACCTTTATATATCTATACCATGTTATGCTGTTATTTTCCCCATTTTCAATGTTAAAACAACACTTTTCAAGGATTTGATGATACAGTAGTTTCTGCATGAGAAATGCCCGAAATCATAAACTTTTAAGGCTGATTTCTCATATATTGTTCTTTAAACTGCTGCGTGTACGCTTGTAACTTCATAAGGAAATGTTGGATTTTAATTATTTTTTTACAATTTTATAGCTCTCATTTCACTTTTAAACAACTTATTAATAACTCAAAATCAATTTTTGCGATGAATGACTGGTTTGGCTTGTCTTTGCCAGATATAGTGATTTATTAGACCAATATAATTATTAAAAATGTTATTAGAAATTGTGAGCATATTTAGAATGCAAAGAGAACCAATTGTACATCTGGTTAAATTATGATATATACACATATAATACTGATATAGTAATTATTTTTTAATTTGTATTGACAATACCTGTAAAACTGCAATGCCTATACCAATACCACCGATTACCCACAAATTCTCCAGGAAAATTTCATATAAAGAGTCGTAGCATCCCTGAAAAGACATAAAACCCACATTTTAATCATTGTTAGTTTAATTCATATTAGTCAATCATGATGTTATTTTCCTATCCAAACCATGCACTAATTTTTCAATAGTGAACGGTTTGCTTGACATTTTTTTTCATTCAGGAAATGGTCAAAATAACTTTTACAATCGCGGCACCACACCGCATCGCTACCAATATTCTAGGTGTTTTTACACCTAGCACTACGATGTGCGCCAGCGAAGAGAGAGGATAGACACTCCCCCATTCGTTGCTTGTTGAAAATTGGTAACTGAAAACATAACATTCGTAGAACAATGTGAGAACCTGAAGAAAGTTACATCAAATTTAATATTATGTATGACAAATTAAAATGAATGATAAACTCACTTCACTATACATAAACTCATTAGGTTGTGAGCTGTAACACTTCTCTCTATCTACCGGCTCCACTGCTTCATTATTGATCAGTTTCTCTAGGGCGCCCTCTTTTGTCTTACAACATGAAATTGGAAATGGCATTGAGAGTGACATGTTTGTTTTACTCCAATTAGAAGTTTCCCAGTCAGTGTAGTTATGTTTTCCGCAGCATTCTAACTGTTGAAGAAATCAAGAGGAACTGTTATATTAACAATTAATGGTAGTCAGTACACTTACATAGCACATACTACATTCTTTTATAGATTTGTTTAAGTTTTTTGGCATAGCTTTATAGCTCTTCAGAAATAAAGTTTTAAGTAATTTTTTTTTAAATATAAGGCACTGTTTGTGGTTTCATGCATTTTTTCCAACATGTATGTAAACCACTGAAATGAAAATTATGCCTGGCTGAAAAAATCAATTTTTACAGAAATGAACAATTTATAAATGTTGGGTTTCAGTTTCAATAAGTTAATTATCAAACTTACTGAGATCTGGAGGGCATCAACTGAAGTAGTTACCCCCTCATCGCCTTCAGTGCCATATTCCTTCTGTATTGAATCATCTAGTTGGTCGCCCACAAACTTTTCCACTTCCGATTGGAAGGCAAACACTAGGATGACGCAGACAATTTCGGCCAGGAGAAGTAGCAATACAACAACAAAATACTGTGTATATAAAACAAAATAAAAAAATAATAATTAACAGTTACACAATTGATACAACTATATACTACTATATTATAATAAATATTTCTGTTTATTTTTGCAATAAACAAATCATAACAAACAATTTCCAGTACAAAAAATCAATTTTTTACAGAAATGAACAATTTATAAATGTTGGGTTTCAGTTTCAATAAGTTAATTATCAAACTTACTGAGATCTGGAGGGCATCAACTGAAGTAGTTACCCCCTCATCGCCTTCAGTGCCATATTCCTTCTGTATTGAATCATCTAGTTGGTCGCCCACAAACTTTTCCACTTCCGATTGGAAGGCAAACACTAGGATGACGCAGACAATTTCGGCCAGGAGAAGTAGCAATACAACAACAAAATACTGTGTATATAAAACAAAATAAAAAAATAATAATTAACAGTTACACAATTGATACAACTATATACTACTATATTATAATAAATATTTCTTCTGTTTATTTTTGCAATAAACAAATCATAACAAACAATTTCCAGTACAAATGTCAGCACCTAAATCTAGTTATCTTTTGCTGTTTTGAAAAACACACAAAAGTGACATATCATTATAATTAGGCCTAAAAAAAATTGTTTGTTTGCCCTCCAGCGCCCGCCCCTAGCTCACAGAAAAATAGTTTCAAAAGTCGTCTTTATTTTTCTAAATTTTTCACAAGAAAGTAGTCTAAATTTGGTGTCTGATGTAAGGTATCGCCATTCTAGGCCTAAATTCATTGCAAAATATTGAATATGGGTTATTTTTATTCAGTCTCATGAATAATACCCTTTGAAAAACAAATACCGTAGTGAGACAGGCTTAATTGCAAGAATTGCGATTTAATATGCTAATTTTGGTGACAAGAGAGAAAAAAAGGCTAAAAATAAAACTTTTTTGCACCCGCCCCTCCTATAAAATTTTCAGCATTAAAGGTCAAACAATTTATTTTTTAGGCCCTATTTAAACATCTGGTCAGCACAAAATCTTTCTTTCTCCTTCCTACATTGAGACATATATATTATGTTCCAGACGAAAACAATAAAATAACAAATTTTATTTGACATACTGTAATAATCATCCATTTCTGTTCGTGACATGCTCCAAAACATCCAAGGAATCCCAAAATGGTGACAAATCCTCCGATTCCAATCAACATATAAGCTAACACTTTCAGGGAAGGATGATGAAACAGCGTTAAAAACTCCAAACTTGTTTTATCTATGGTTACCCAAATGCCGACTCCAAGTAGTATTATTCCAGTTATCTGAAACAAAATGAGGAAAAAAAATATTTATTTTTCGACTATAAATTGTTCACACAATTTCCTCCAGTTTATTTGCAATTCAATGTTAGTTTTGAAAGTTGTTCTGTTTTGACTTTTGTTATGCTAATATGCTGTTGTATATACTTTGTTGTTTCTATTATGTTTAAATTTGATGTCTTTTATAATGTTTATTGTACATGCAATAAAATTATTATGCTTAGTATTTCTTTTTTTGGACAATACAGTTTGAATCTTGGTATACTGAGTTAAAAACTTGAAAAACAAAAATTATAATATATAATTATACTACAGTATATGATAATTATAATTATGAAATATATAATAAAGTTATACACATATATATATAATATATTCTTTGAATAAACCTTTGGCTGAATGTTAATTCACAAATTGCTGTTGTAAAAGAAGAATCAGAAAAAGCAGTCTCTTTCATTCCTATAACTATAACTAAGTGAGCTATACAATAATTTAAATTTAATTGAATATTTGAGGACTAGATTGGTTTTAATTATCTATTATATTTTGTTGCATTATCATGATGAAAAGAATAAAAACAATCAACGAATCATTATTGATGTATTTATTCCTCAATAATCATATTATAAGCAGTTGACGCAGCAATTACATTTCAGCCTCTCAACATTAAGGTTGGAAGTTCAAACCTACAGTTGTCTCTCTATGCACCAAGGAGTATAAGTGGGTACCTGGTAGGCATCAATGCCAGTTTGCTGCTAGTTTCAAAATTATTGAATGCTCCCTCAGGCTACTGAGTAGGCCTATGTGTGTACCATAGGTATTTGCTCCAATTACAAGGGTAATAATTTTAACATAATACATACCTTGTTTATATGATGATTAAGTATTTATGCAATGTTTTGCTTTTAACTTCATGGGTTTGATATTTATTACTACTTTGTGTTTGTATTGATTTTCCTACATTTTATACCACTTTTAATTATGGCCTTGCACAGCCTTTGGTGAATCAAGTTTCTGTGTTAAAATAAAGCATTTATTATTACTTATTATTATTATTATATTATTATTATTATTATTATTATTATTATACGAAACACACAGAGGCTTTAACTGACATGATGCACTACATACTATTATTAAATTCTCATAAGAAATATATAACAGAAAAAATAATTTTCTTACCCAAAATATCAAATTTGTTATAAATAAAACAATTTTGGCACATGTGCCACAGGATGTTGTTGCCATGGTGATCGTCTACTGTACCACACCTTATTTTTTGAAGAGGAACTTAACCAGTACAAAAATTCAATCTGAAACGAGAAGAGGCAACAAATAAATTATAGACAATTCACCAATGACAATGGTTAGCATTCTAACAGAATTGCATATATTGGGCTAATACTGATTTGCATACAGTAGTTTAACTCGTGATTAATGACGTCAAGACAGATCATGGAATAGAAAGTCGAAAAAATGTTTGTGATAATTGCTTCAAAATCTTTAAAGTCTAGGGTTTCTCAAGCCTAACAGACCCAAAATCTTTTTTTTTTGCAAAATGTTCTTACTAAAATACTGTTTGGAAATTCTACACACTTTAATTATTGTAGACCTATGATAATTTTAGCAACTAATATATATGAGGAAGAGATAAATGACGATGGATTCTTGGCCTAGCAATAGAGCAAAAAAAACTTGGCAACAATTTCTGTTTCTGTTGAAAATGTCATATTGACTAAAAATAGTTCAGTCACTATCATCAGATCATGAATCATAGATTACTTTTAAGTGAATCATCATCGCTGTACAGTCCTTTTAGACATTTTACTTCTAAATTTATACTAAATAGGCCATAAACATCATGGTGTATGGGCATAGACAGGAGGGGGTTCAAGGGTTCCAACGCACATTCTCCCTCTCCCATGGAAGCAAATTAGATCCACTTATTGGTTAAAATGTTAAAATTGACCATTAAGTTTTCAGTGGAATACGGATTTAAATTCCACATTCGGTAATATTTAGTTCTGCATTCTCATTTTTAGCGTGCCACACCCCCAGGCCGTAACCAGCCCACGCCCTTGATTATGCTACAATGTTACCAGTAAAGTAATAAATTCACATTGTGCCTTGCATTGCCTGGAGAAATGAACATTATCATCACAGCACTATCTTTGATCAGGGATCGTTTCAGATGATTAATTATGCAACAACATGCTCCGTCAATTTGTAAACATTCAGAATTTCCGCAGATCGCCCAAGGAGCATAATTAGGAATGTTAAAATGCATGATTACAGAACATTTACATTGTAATAAAGCAAGTATAATATAGACCTACTAGAAAACAAAGAGGTTTATGGCAGACTTCCATATTCTTAAATATCTCAGTGTTTGTACATTTACAATATGGCAGTAAAATTAAAATACAATATAGGTCGCATTTTCAAATTCTGAAGAACTCTTTGTCTAGAATTAGAGCAAGAATACACTGTATGTTCTTTAAAATTATTAGAATATTACCTTTACTATAGCGAAAATTTACAGATTTTATTTTAAAAATGATGGCTATTGTAATTGAAAAGACATCAAACCTTAGAGAAATGGATTCAATGACGTGAAATTGCAAATGGCCCAGCCCCATCCAAGTTTTTGAAAAAATAATGGGAGAAAAGAAATTGCATCTGCATTTTCAAACATTCCATGACATTGTGAAATTAGGTTTTAAGTATGTATTTGTGGTTCTACAAAATAAAGTTTTCAACACAAAACTGTAACGTTCTTATAATGCAATATTGTTACTGGGTTGTTAATACTAGTTTCAACCTTCATCTGTTGTGAATTTCATGCCTATTAAGGGGTCGTGCAAAAACTATTTTAACGCAATTGCCGCGTTATCGCCCTGATCACTATCACATCTACCGCGAGTTCGTTAATGAGGCAGATCAGTGAAGCATAAGATTGCTACCGCGGTAGGTCATGAATATTTATTAGCTGTCTGCACAGTCTACCCAAATCGGCCGATTGTAGCATAACGCGACTACCGCGATGCGATGGATTCATGAGTTTGTACTAGGAGTAACATCTTCTTGGTGTGGGAAACTTTCAGGCAAATTCACACAGCACGAACTCCTGGCTGTGGGATTTCCCCCGTAATTTCAGGATGGCCTCTATTTTTTTTCGCAGCTATGAAATGAGTACCATTTAATTATATACAATGGATAAAAAAGTTTCCATAGAAATCTCTACAGTTAAACCCATTGCTTAACAGTGGATAAAAAGCTTCAATAAATGAACCCCGTATTGTTTAATTTTAGCTGAATTTGTTCACCCCCTGAAGGCCTATATAGCTTGCCTTATTCATTAATCAGCATCACAATTTTATCTAAAGAAGGCGGACGCCAAAATGTTAACATTGTCGCACATAAGTTTTGGTTTACTACATCTCCGATGTTACACATAAAATAGTAGGCTTACAAATACTAGAGTCAAAGAATATACAGTAGATAGAATTGTAGGACGCTGTACAACGA
>NW_022756589.1:437153-499771 GCF_011630105.1 Anneissia japonica
TGTAATTATCTAAGATTTGATTGGTTGAAATGATGGCTCCATGCATAAACATGTTTCAGTAATAAATATCTTTAGTATAAACAGCTGCACAGTGCTGAACAATATCAGATGATGTCTTTCACTGTGTGCGTTATTATTAATGTATCAAGTTTTATTGGAGTGGTGGAATCAGTACCAAAACCTAGTGCCATGGCATGGTGGGTATGGGACTCAACTTCTCTTTAAAATTAAAATATGCTCCCAGTGGGAAGTGTGTGCTTACTGCTTTCTTTAAAATTAATTGTAATATATTGCTGCAAGTCTACCTCATTCCCCATAAGTAGTTATATTCCTGCTCGACACCCATACACTCAAAGTGTTATCAAATGAAACTTATAACTTGCTTGAACTCGCTAGAACAGACCTTACCGCTACCGTCTGTGAGTCGTGTTTCAAGTGCAACTGCGCACCCCCTTTGGAACTTATCAACACCCAAATTACTGGGTCAAGTTACTATAACACAAACTTTCAATTCTTTAGTATAGTGTTGTCTTGAAAGAGGCAATAAACACAGTCTATTATTTAAAAAACATTTTGTATCCATGTTTTAATACTGCATTTTAATATAATGAGAACATTTCATATTCTATTTAATATCATGCATTTCTATTCAACCAATTTGTGAAATCCCTCCATGGTGAAATACTCTAGTGGGTGCTTTGACACAGGTTTAGTTTTTGGAAATCCTTCCCCAACATATCGTACATTATTTCCCTTTTATTGCTGTGTTTATGTCTTCACTTGTTCTTGTAATCTCATGCCTCTGTCAGTGAGTCATGTACAAAAGACTAACATCCATTAGCGTTCAGGTATTTTAAGTGTGGCACCATCTCATGCAGTTTCCTAGTGAGGCTATTGTTTTGCCAACCTAAAACTATAGATGAAATAATAATGTTATGATGTTCAGCGGGAGGTAGTTTTTACCAGTGCTATAAATAAATGACTCATTTGAAGCCATAATTATTGATCCAAAAACAGTTAAATCCAAACCCTGAAAACTGACAGTCAGGGTAGGCAAAACAATTAAATACAAATTCCTTGACAGCCAAAATGCTGAATTGAGGCATTCATTTACAATAAAATTGACAACTGTAAGTGGCAGATTGCCCTATCTTTCTATCAGTCACACAAAGACTCCGTATGGTGCCGTATTTAGAAGAAAAAAGTAATTGAGATCATTAACACCGAACAAAAAAAATAGTTAAACTGCATAAATATATGTCAAGAAGCACTCAGAAATAAGATAGAATAAGTCTCTAATACCCCAGTGCCCCACGATTAGTTATCCGACCAGAAGATATGCAAAACACAGTCTACCACAGTATATTACTTTTCATCTACCAGATTTAGTTAGTAATAAAACCTACTTATTTAATTATTAAAATATAGGTAAGCTATAAAAATGTTCAGCTTGGGACATAGGCCTCATATTCATAATGAAAATGAAACCAAGTATCCCAGAATTCCTATGCCTACTCATTAAAATTATCTGAGATCAAAATTAAAGTGACAAATGCTGGTTTCATCCCCTTTTGTAAAGAATTAATAGAAAGAGACAAGAATATTGGGGCAAATCAAGAGGACACCAGGCAGGCTTGATGCTATTAACATAATACAACGTTTAAGGCTTGTGGTTGAACCCTTACACCTGGATTTCGGAACCAGCCAGGCAGAGTGATTAGCAAGTTAACCCATTTATTAACCTTGTTCGATCAACATCTGCAGGGATTTTCAAAACCAATACTCAACTTCATAATTATAATTCTTAATACGCAAGGAAACTGCAGTGCAGTTTACACAATCTGAACAAAATATAAAGTATCGCAATACTCGGTAGTCAATTTTTATTTAGATATCATTTACTCTACGATTTTCCATTGCCAAGATATATGGATCTAGTCTTTTAGAGGCGGCCATTTTGAATTCAAAATAGCGGCCACAGAAGACATCAGAAACTTGGCACACAACTTTTTTTAAATCTACACATATTTCAAGTTGTTTCAAGTTTTAGGCTTTGGTAATAAAGTGCACAACTTGGCCATTTTTTGGACCCTAACTGCTCTACTAAATTTTCTATACAGTACCCATTGATACAGGCGGAGACTAAGACCTGCTAATGCCATACTTGCTTGTTTCCTTTTTAATTCACTTTGCTCAAATTACTTCGTCCTTTGGATGGGGTATTAAGCTCTTGATCCCCAATGTGTATAGTTGCACATGTGTATGAAGAAACTCAGCAACACTATTGTAAAAAAGTAGGGAGATAATCTCCTGGTATACTACCCATGGTTCCCAGGGACCTAATCAAAATATTCTTATTGACTTTTATTAGGATATGCATTATATTTACATACTGTACGTATTTGTGATTTCTACCAGTTATTTGCCTATTGAATAATATGATATACAAAAACAACAAATTCCTCTCTTAATAGTGTAAAGCACAATCAACTGAAAAAACAAGTCTTCAATGCAAGCCTCTATAACTTCTTAGAGTATTTATTTAGAGTATCTTCCACCAATTACCATAACACTTTACATCTTCTGCTTTCTAATTACTATAAAAGTACCACTATAAACCAATCATCCCATTTTAAGGAATTAACCTGAAATTATAAACTTTTATTACAATGACAAGGGTTTCATATTACCACTAGATGTATTGTACTTAATTTCCAATAATGATTTTTCTATTAGTGTTATAATGATTGGTAATTGACCTACAGTAAGTGATAAATATCAATATAAAAAAATGGCAATACCTCCTGACTGATTTGGCAAGCCATTAATTTCCTTAAACATGTACTGTCACCTATATTTGATATAAAAAACATATTGCTTCATTTGTACTACTGCTTATAAATTACTAGATTTCAACTGAAAATTGGAACAAGAACAAATTTCTCTGGCCAATTCACCAACATTTTTAAAGTCCATTATAATAATCTTTCTCTTTAATTTTGGCAGCAAATTTAAAGATTTGTGTAGTGTAACATCTGTAAATTAATTTTCTTGTTAACCTGTCACCTTTATAATAAAAGGCTTCACATCTTTCATAAATGTATTCCATTTTCTCGCGACTAGTAAATCTGCAACACCTAGATTAATTTATCAAATTATTTATTTCACATCACTAATAAATCATTTCCAAATATTGATGACGTCCAAAACAGGACAATGACTATTTTATTGACAAAATAAATATATTTTGCAAATATTTTCGCAGAGCAACATGTGGTAAATCAACAGACGAAGTGGTAAGAGTCAATACCACAATTGAAATATATGCATGCGTTGATCACGTTGAAATACGTTATTGATTTCACAGCAGCATACTATTAAATGACTAAGCGATAGATTTGAAAGGGATTTGAGATGGAAACACGGATACCAAAATGCAAGTCTCTTGGTATCTCTGCTAAGTATTACTTCAGATCAACAGTCTGTAGATTCCATTAAAACTGTAACATGTAAAGTACAAGATATTACTTCATAAACAGCTGCTATAAAGATTACACACCTAACAGCCACTTGACAAACTAAAATATTTGTTTGTAATACATACATATATCATTTTAATATTTGTTACCATAATTGAATGAAAAATTAAACATTTAAAATGTGGATATGATTTATGTTGTATTGTAGAGGGCTCTTTGATTACAGTTAAAGACATATTTTCCTCTTGTCTACGTTGTGAGATATTAAATATTTTGATGAAGGTCGGCACAAATGAATTATGATAGCAAGTGTTACAGATACAAATGGATGCCAGCAGAAAAATGGCAACAAATTATACAAGGAATACAAATGCTGTCTCTTATACACATCTAGATGATATTGTAAGTGAAGTAACTATTCTATTGTTCTTCAAGAACCTGGTAGGACCCTTCAGTCGCATGATTACTTGTAAATTATTCAATAGAGCTATCAAAAACAACCACTTCTATTGAAATATACTACACTTCTTGATATACTGAATAAACAAAATGTGTAATAATAGATTGTGGCAAAATTATGTTCATCGTTCACTGGTAGACCACAAACATCCATAGCATTGACTGATACATAATTGAGGAAATCCTATTTCCGAATATACATAGCAAGATTTAGAACTGATCTTTTGATTTGTACTGGATTATTCAAATATTATTCGAATATAAGAATCAGATCTACATTTCCATATGGATATCTCCTTTGCATCCTGAGGGTGCTTATCATTTTTAAACATACTTGTAAATTATGTACATTTTTAATGAAACAGAATATTATTATTAAATAGATATCTGTTACATTGGCCTGGATATGTCTGTTAAATGTCAAAAGATGTCTATGTGATATATGTTCCTTGCCAGGTGCTAAATATCTTAGGTGTCAACCACATTATGGAAATTAAAATACCAATGTTGCATCTCAAATACAGTATCTCACAAACTATACAGGAATAGTTTTACATAATCCTGCTCACTTTCTCAAAGACCTACGACCCACAACCATGTTTAAGCCTAAGAAAAATATGTACTTCATATTTGTACCTGCTTCCTTTTCTCTTCTATCTTAATCTACAGTATCTTTAAATTTATTTTTTATCTTTTTCTCCCAGCATTGCAATCCTTCTTACTTGCTAGAATAATATATTTTTTTTAATAATATCAATACAGTATTAAAAAAATTCTAAAATATTTTCAGAAAATGATGACTCCTTCATGTCATTGTTTTCTAACATTGCCCTCAAAACTTGGTCTACAATAAATTGTTGTAATTTTCACATTCCTGTATTATGGCTTTTGTATGTCACATCATAATCAACTTTTCTCCATGATCGGATTCAGTTATTATAATTTGGTGCGGTAAAAATTTCTGATTTAGTATTATGATTTATTTGTCTTTACCTGAAATAGCCGACAGCCACAAAGAATTAGAAAAAGGGCACTCCCCTTAATTTTTTCAAGAAGTTCAAATGACAACACTAATTTTTTGGCCTTATTCCAAATACTTCCACATATTGACTAGATTATGTAGTGAATTATTTGTAGCTTAAAAATGTAATGTTGATGGTATGGTATCAGTTTTATCATCCTTGAAATTTAGTATATAACATATATCACAATGATTGCGTCATTTAAATGACATAATTGGTAATATTATCATCATCAGAAATACTTCCGCCTTTTGATATTGGACGTCACTAGGGAGCCTGTACACCTCATAAAAAGCAGGATGTGATGTTCTAAACAAGGTTAGTACAGGTAGCGTTAGGTTTCTGTTTATTATTTTTAATGGTTTTGAACCATGTAAGTTTTGGTCACTTATTATTTTCAGTTACTGAAAACAAGGCCGTAGTGATTATTTATATTAATTACAGTATATTTATTATATATCATAAAATGTTCGCATTTGAGCAGAGCATGAGCCACTTAGAGCTACGGTAGTCAACAATGCCAGCTAGGATCTCTAAAGGCATCGCTGGCCGGGAAAGCCAGTGTTTTGAACGCTTTACCACCTTTGTCAATTAATGATAGTAATAATAAGCCTGCTATTTATAAAACACCAATAGCAATGTATTGGAATACAAAAATCCTTCATTGTCTAATTACCTATAGCTAAATGATAAAACAGTGGACACATTATTATCATCATCATCATTTTCATTTAGTGTCAGTTTTATTGTTTCCGGGGTTAAAGACATATTTTCCTCTTGTCTACGTTGTGAGATATTAAATATTTTGATGAAGGTCGGCACAAATGAATTATGATAGCAAGTGTTACAGATACAAATGGATGCCAGCAGAAAAATGGCAACAAATTATACAAGGAATACAAATGACACTAAAAACAAAAGACCATCACTGTAACATATTTTTAAGATTATGTGTATTTATGGTAGATGATGAAAGATTCACAAAATGCAAAAAGAAAAAAAATAATAATTGCATGCCATTAAATGTCCATTGAATACTTTTTTTAAATATAAATCATGTCATAAACAAATTTTCTCAATCAAAAAGAAAATCGAGGCAAATTGAACTTGGTAATAGCGGAGACTTTTGCACTCTCAGCTAGTGAATAACCTACACGAGATGGTGACAAAAAAATCCCTAAGGAACATCCTAAGCACAATATGTGCATGGCACATTTCACAGACAATAAAGATGTTGGTAGAAGGCAATCATCTTGAGAATGTGTTTAGTAATAAGGTCATTACGTGTCAGAAAGTTTATGTGATATTCATAAAGGGTACTTATACTTTAAACCTCCTCTAGTACCATATATTTACTCTGGGGTTTTTTTTTTTGTTTTGTTTTTTTTAAATTGTCACCTATTGAATCAATAAATCAACAACTTTAGGTGAAAATAAGTCTACAAACAAGTTTGGAAAAGCAGACATCTTTTACAATTTTAAGAAAATAAAGCTTAGAATAAAATATAATAGAAAACTGAGAGAAGTTGTATATGAAACTATAAACTTGTGCACACAATATGTGAATGCAAATACTGCCGCTATTTATTACGGATTATGGAGAACATTGCTGATGTGTGCACATCCAGGTACCGTAACACAAGGTTCTAGTTTTTAATTAAGTATACCTCCAGTAAATATTTTGATAGTCTAATATCCTATTCATTTGCAGAAGATTGACATTTGTGTATAAAATTATCAGTGGACTGTAAAAAAATATACCGTTTCCAATGAAAATGGATAGATATAGATATTAAAAATTTAATACAAATTTGGCAAAACAGTAATACTAAAGGAAAAAAGAAAGCCACATAAAAAAAAAAATATCAAGAATTTAATAATAAAACAATGATTAAAAAAAAAAGTTTGATTTTTTTCATTTAAGTATGGAATCTATGAACGTTACACCAAAAGCCACTGACATGAAATAACTGACAAATGAAAAAGTAACATCAGCAGAGTTTGGTGAAATCAACATGAATGCGTGGGATGCATCTTTTCATTCACTTCATTTTCATTAACAAATTGATAATTGTTGTTTATCTTTAACACTATTTTAATTACCTTTCACACAATATTATTGATCGTGACCATCTCATTCACCCTGGACCTCATATTGATCCATCTAAAAGCCATATACTATTTTCACTAGGTACTGTAATTCATTCATATACAAAACGGCTAGAAAACTTTAGAGGTCAGATAACTCATCCAGAAAGGAAATTGAATTTCCCTGATGTTCATAATGCCAAGTCGGTTTCCTTACAAGAAAGCAAAGGGCTTGATTGCGCTAAAATCTTTGTCAATTCTGAATATGCTATGTCAAACAGGCAACCAAACAATATATCATTGTTAATTTACAACAAAAAGCAACTACTTTATGGATAATTAAATCAAGTGATAATACTTACTATGATATATGAGACTAGAATATTCAATGTAATTATATGTGTTAAACTTTCTTTTTTCCCTGTGATTTCAATGATTATGTGAATAATTTCAATTTGCATATATTAAATGAGGCTATGTAGTAGGCCTACTTATTGCAAACTAGCACTAACAAAATTAGGGGTGGGGGTTGGGCATTATTTATTTCTTGATTATTGTAAGATGTAAAAGCAGGTAAGGAACATCAAACAATTTAAAAAGGAATATGACAAACAAATGCACTTATTTTGTTGCTTTTGTTTGCATCTAATTTTTTATTAATTAGATTTTTATAGATGATGCCTGCTTTGCTACACAACCAAGGAATCATAATTTAAAATTATTAAAATTAATAGTATAATTTTAACTGTAGGAAAAACAAGAATATAAAATATATGAATAAAGAGAAGGCTGTTAACTAGGGAAGTTTTACCTTAATTCAGCTAAACCCCATAATTCAGCTAAGTCCCCCTCATTGAGCTACTATAACCCCCCTCTGATAAGACTGACCACTCCCTTCAAACCATCAAAATGTTGAATTTCACCATCTATATATGATATTCTAGCTGCACGCCTGATTACAGGTACTAAGGGTCCAGGAAATTAAGGTACTCCAATGTATATTACATTCTATGCTATTATAGCTATATGGTAAATCAAAGCATCCCAAAAATAAAACATTCTTTCTTTATTCATACATACAGGGAGGTACATATGCTCTGATTTAAAGGTCATAAGTGAATATTAATGAAGATCAATATTACATCGTAATTTGAATATCATATCACAATATGGTTCCAAAATATTACTTACATTAATTATGCTTATCTTAAATTATGATTAACCCAACATGAAATGAAATACAGCACATTTAATATGAGAAGATTGTATTCAACAGAATTAATATGGAGCCAGAGGTTAGATTTCAGATTCGGTTTCTGAGTTGGTTAAAGTTGGCAAGTTTCATAATGCTCTACAATTTTTATTCACAGAATTTGTAATTAATGAATTGTAATTTTGTTACAAGTAATCAGCAACATATCAAAATTAATAAAATTGTGTAAGGGAAGAAGTATTAAGAGGAGTATTTTGTTTTCTAAAGTTACTAGGCTACAATAACCTTCAAGTAATAATAGCACAATACTTTAAAAATTGGTTTCCATATATGGTGTGTATCTTCATAATATAGAAACATGTCTACTTCCGACTGTCTATAGTATTTTTGTGATTTCAAATGCATTCAGTGGTTAGACTGAGTCATGTTTTGTCTTTTACTCTCAACAAATAACATTAATTTAATGAAGTAATGAGTATCTAATAATAAATAAATAAAATGCTCTCAAATTAAGTAGTCAATTTAAAGATGATAATGAATAATAGAATTTTTAAAAAATAAATAAAACTTTAACTAATGCTTGCAGTACACCACATAGATAGTTCTGAAAATAACTGTTGTTTGTAGATAGTTCTTTTCAGAACCATCTACGTGCAAGCATTAATAAATTATTATTTCACCATACAAACTTTCAAACAATATAAAAGTTATTATGTGATACCAAATTAAAAATAGATAGCCATCACATGTGATCTTTTACTTTGATTAGACAGAATTAACTACACCGATTTACTAAAATTGTTGTTTTCGAAATAACTTACCTTAATGAAGTTTAGATATAGATTTACGAAGATTAAAACAGAAATTCAGGAAAAAAGTATATCTAACCAAGGCTGTGTACCGACTAGGTGAAGGTTAATACTAAATCCATGTGGAATGGATGACCATGCATGACTGGTCTAGAATCCCACCAGGTAAATTCATGACCACAGACAAATGTCAGCAGGACACTGCTAGAGATATTGGTAGACAAGATTGACCTTTAAACAATCACATCTCTTCAGGGACCAAATAGGGCAATCAAATTTGCTTGTAAATTCAGTCACAATGTAACAACTGAAAAAAAACTTCCGGAAGGAAAAAAGATACAATTGGAAAACAATACGTAATTTTCATGTCGACTGCGAGAGAGCATGGTGGCATGGGAGATTAAGGGATTATCCTGGAGATTATCCCTTGGTGCATATGTTCCATATACTGTATATGTACATATATTAGTACACTGTATTCACTCTGCATAATAAAGAACTTTTCACACTCTCCGGAAGAGGGTGAGGGATTATTCTAATTAACACTGACTAATCCACTTTCTGCCAAGTGTACAAATGTCTCTATCTTTATCTTTAGTATCTTTCAATCCAGGTGTCTACTGTAATTATTTTCAAATCATATCATATTATATGTTATAAGTGCCAATAAACAAAAGGTTTTTATTGGGAAATAAAGTGTTTGCTACTTTACTTACTAATAAGCAATTCAATGCTTTTAGGATTTTATTCCAAACATGGAATCAACATGGAAAGAAGCAATGTAACCAATTAAAAATATTCTTAGTAGAAAGTTCCATCAATTCTGCAAGGATTTGTTTAAAATTGTTTAATAGAAGGAGAGTTCAAGATGTCAGGTTTGTTATCATTGCTATAATAATGGTATTAGTATTTATGTTATTAATATTAATACTATAGCCGATGGCCTACTGTTTAAAATAACTGGTTAATAAATCACTATAGCAACCAATTAACGTTTGTCGTCAAAACTAACCTTCAGTTATTACAATAATGAGAGCATAGGCCAAAGTGTTACACTTCCATAACAAATATATATTTATAGCTACTAAGACAATATTGCATCATAATATTGATGGCAATTACATCTCTATTGACATGCCAAGAAAAGAAAAAAAGTACTGTACTTACATGTATGTAGTTCTTATCTGGTTAATTGCTTGACCATACCTACTTATAGAGGACCTTTTCAGCTATTAGATTGACCCATGGTCCAAGTCTAATGACCTTTACAAAATATGCATGTGCTGATTTAAATCCACAGAAGACTGACCCACTAGACTGGACAGCTGTGTAGAAGTAAATTTTTTGCCGCTTAAATAAGTGAACTTGAATGAATCCTGAGTTACAGTCTCTTTAAGTAATTACACACAGGTGTGGGAGTAGCAATCAAAGCATCCAGTCTGGTCTCCATACACCTGTCCACTACTATCTCTATGGATAAGACCCAATTAATTTGGACATGTCGTAACACTAAGCTTTGTAATTAGCTTATACCGCAACTTAAGAAACCTTGATTAACAGATGCAATGATCTTTTCCGACCTCCTGCAACGTAGACTTACTGTAACAAGTTCAGAAAAAGTATCAAGATCTGATACAAGCAGAGCATTATCTTGGAATGGACAAAGCAAAGTACAGTATTGTAGTGTATGAATTAATTATCCAAGGATCGAAAACAAGGTGCACAAAGTCAAAGTGCTGAAGAGGGGAGCCTTACTTGCTCTAGAATACACGTTGTTAATCCCAAAGGTAAGAATGTTCTCATTCTTCATTGGAAAAAAAATTCAAATATATCAAATTTTTAGCTGAACAAAAAAAAAAAAAATTGTTTTAATGATTTGCTTAATTTTGTAATATTTCAAAGAAATTCAGCATATTGAAATATCATTGCAGTACCTGTATGTGGGAATCAAATTAAACCTTAGCCACAGGTACAGTCTAACTTGGTATAATACCAGACATATTATTTAAGTCATCGGTTCGATTCCTACCTGTTCACAAGTATTTGGGGACATACTGAGCATTCAGTGCAATTATAAATAGGTCAGGCAAAAATAAACACACTTCCATTTTAGCTTCCAAAAGAAAAACAAATAGTTTTAAAAGTTTTCTTGCTTTTTTGGATGGTAGAATATAATTCAAATACCAAAGACATCAGAAATTGTGAATGATAATCAATATGATATTGATTGGAAGCTCACAGAGTTAAGTGTTCATTTACTATAATCTAAATACAATAAGAAAAACTAATTAATCTTGGATACAGAATTGCATTTGATCAATACTATGATTCATCGGTACTCTTGATGTAAAGCATGCATTGCATAATTTTCTCGTTGGTACTGTCGGTACCAATTGTCATACAGCATAAATATTTCATGACATTTTATTATCAATTTTAATAATTGACTAAAGGAATGAATAAGCACTTGCTTAACCATGTATAGTTGGCATTACTAATTGTCTTTTAAGCCAAATACCCACTGCATTGTACGATGGTCGTACAACAGCCATACAACCATTGGCCGATGAACCCAAGTCCACTCTCTGTGATGCCGTTTACTGATTGTCGGTGGCAGCCTTAACGTGCACGTCATGGCGTTACATTCTCCCTGGAATCACATCAACCGACACCCATTGGGTGGAGTGAGTGGCTGGATGGATGGATGGTAAACCTTAAAGGCGCAAAATAATTAATATTTCTGAAGTGTCAATCAAACTTAACAAGTGTCCAATCAGAACAGGACCAGGAATTTGCCTCACAAAAATTAATACACATGCTGTCTAATAAAAGCATGTGTTTTCATACATTTATGCAGTCGTTTTGTGTAAATTTAGCAACAACATCCAAGGGGCGGAACTTAGCGGACCGATTAACTTTCGACACGGAGTGACCCAATGCAAGGGTCATTAGAAAGTAAACCTACAAATACTTCACCTGGTGATGAGATCAGTCAAAGGTTGAAAATAATCAATCTAACTCACCTAGCTATGAAGCCTATGAACTTTACAACTAACTCCATCATCACAAAGATCTATCAACATGCTATAGATCCCCCAGCTATTAAGACCTATCAACCACAACTAACATAGCCATCAATGCAACATTTCTACCATACGTGGGCTGCTGTAATAACATTTTAGGTCATATTATTTTTAAATTTTAATGCCCTCACCTTGCATACTTGTGCCAGATACCACATAAGTTGTCCTATATTATTGACAATGCCTAGGATGATATTCAATGGAACTGAAGCATATGCTACCAATACAGATCAAAAGGATTTTGCCTCCCCACTACATGGATTTTGCCTCCACAACTACATTATAATTGAACTGACATACACATCAAATTATTTTATGAATATTTCATTATTATATTCATTAATAAGTTATTTTTATCTCATTAATTTCAGTAATCATTAATATTCATAAAATATAAATATAGATATGTATATATACTGTGTATATATACTGTATATATAGTCTCTTATACACATCTAGATGTGTATAAGAGACAGAATTTGGACATGTCGTAAAATTATTCATCATTACAACCAATAGAAAAATAAGTTACTTCTAATTCTTTTCTTGAAAATAATGAATGAATATAATACCTACCATAGAAAAGTTTACTACTTTTTTTAAATAAACGAAATGACATACCTACAAAATTATTTAATGAATAATTTATTTTCTCATTAATTATTCACAATTTTGACCATTAGAAAATCACTGTACTTTGTAATAGTTTCTTGAAAACAATGTATGAATGTTACCTACAATATACATATGGTATGTATTTGGGGAATTTTTAAAATTATGTGTTGTTAATGTACTTCAAAGCAAATATGTCTCATTAACACTTCTTTTGACCTCAAATCAATATAATTCAAATCTAGCACAGGAAACATTACTAGTCAACGAAATTAAAAGCAATTTGGTCATGATGGAACCAGATTTTATGAAAATGACTTTATAGGCCTACACAGAAATATGTAGGAGGAATATATCTATTAATATCGCTGTCGTGTGGTATTCAATTCCTATTTTAAACACATGATCATTCCTCTAGAATTCCACCAGTTCATGGTGTCTACATATAGTATGCGTCAGAGAGAATATTGACATCTACAATAAATCGCTACGTAGTTTTTTGCATTCTGTTAGCTAAGCTGCAAAATGCACTTTTCTTTCTATGCCACAAGCCAAGCCAAAACATTATCATCGCCAGGTGACACATATACATTCTGAAATAAGGTGAACTACTGTAGCTTCGCCTAAGGTTCTACCAAAGACGCTACATTTGACTTATGGAGATGTTGACCTTTTACTGATAATTAGACCACTTAATCAGTACTGTACAATTACTTTATATGATTTTACTTTTCATCAAATCATACAAATATAAAATTGCACAGATTAACATCAGAAAACATGAAACAAATTATAAAGAAAAAGTTGTAAACAATCATCATTCTATATAATAAACTATATTTTGTTCATTTTCAGGAATGAGATGGCTTAGTTTTAAGAGTAAAAATTGTAATCATCCCTCCTTCCATAATCACATTTTATCTGGTCTGAGGCTTAAGACATGTTTATATTGGTTTGATAGAAGACAATGTTATATGTTTATCTTCAAGAAATCCTGAAAATGAACGAATAAAGCTGCAATTTATTTTGAATCTCCCTGGCTTGTATCAAATTCTTTAGAGTTTGTTTCATGCTGTTTTACTGTATGTCAAATTTATTGGTGAACCCCACGGTAAAGAATTTTTACTGCCAGTTTATGTGTTTACAAAGCAAAGGTGAATAACACATGTACACCCATTTTTTATTCTAGTATGCCATAGAATTCTACAACATAAAAGATGCATGGGAAACCCAATATGCATACATTTTATTTTAAAGACAGAGTATAGTAACATATCAATAATAGAATTTACACAGTGTATTCAATTTGAAAGTTCATTCAGAACTAATTAAATGTTTTTGTTATTTTTAATTCAATAATAATCCTATTAAGAGATAGATCATATATCAAACTGTACACTGATGTGCATTATGACATTGATTGACAGAATTCTGTATTTAGCATAAGTTATCATTAATAACAGATTTGTTGATTATCTCACTGATACAGTAATATAGCACCCCAAGGGGGTACTTATACACCATTGTTCCTCAAGTTCACATCACTAATAATTGGTACTAAGGGCAGACACTGGAGTGAATATCGATAAGTGAGATGTTCTTGGGAGATACTGTAGCAAGTAGATATGAGCAGCAACCATTTATGAATACAAAAGGAACAAAACAAAATATATGTTTACACCCATTATCCTTGTTTACTGGGGGAGATAACATGTATGTTTGCCTGTAGTCAGCTACTATAGCAGTTAAGATATTACATAGTATATCTTTTAATATTAAATGCTATTAAATGCTATTATTTGGTTAGAAAATTCTAATTCACTTGTTCTCTCTGATAATGAGAATACTAACACAAGGTTCAAAACATAATTGATTTACACAAAATTTAATTTCCTCTCATGGTAATAAATTTAATATAGAGCAGATGGCAGGAAAAAAAAACAAGAAAATATGGTCATTAAAAATAAGCTAATACTTTGTAGATATGTTAAAAAAACAGACAGCGATCAGGGGCGTTACAACCAACTTTGAAGTGGGATGTTAGATAAGACCTGTTAGCTGAAAATTTGAATATAAATGTCACAGAACAGTATTAACTTCTAACAGAATTATAGACAATATTTCAACAATACTGTAAGTATAATATTAATCTTACAGTTTTAGTTTATGTAGATAAAATTTCCACTGAAAAATATGAGACCCACTTATAAAAACACTAAATAGACTGTTTAAGCAAGGGCTGTATACTGTATTTGAGGGTAGGAATCTGGTGGTTAACAATATACAGTAATTGTTAAGGGTCTCCAAAAATTGACATGGCCATTTATTCAACGTTTCGCTCATATTTAAGCATCATCAGGAATATTATTATATTATTTTATTAATATTATTCCTGATGATGCTTAAATAAAAGTGAAACGTTGAATAAAATGACCTTGTAAATTTTTTGGAGTGACATTCATTCTATCTGTACTTTAACTCATTTACATCCTAATTGTCTCCTGTTACACTCCTACTGTACACATTTGGAGTCCTTAAGAGGTCCCTTTACCCACCAGAACCAGAAAAATCAATATCAATATTTTTTTTATAGCAAAGAGTCAATGCAAGCTGAATTCTTTGGATTACGTTTTAAAGGAAGTTGAGTTTAATTTGATACTTATGAAGGGTTTTTCCAGATTTCACTTTACAGATCTTTTTAACAGTACAATCTGACTAATGCTATTTAATATCAAACAGCTAATGACTAAAAATACATACGGAAGTTATAATTTTCAGACCTACAGACTGGTTAATGTTCACCCACTGAAACAAACTTTTTATGATATGACAGTATCACTTTAGAGTGAAGTAAGCCTTTCTTGTAATTCCTTTGGAAAAACCCTGTAAATTTGGATGAGGATACCTTTAAATATATAGTGTACTATACTTTCTGGAAATCTGGAAAGCCCTCAGATATATAATTGAAACAGAGTATCCTGAATTTAAATGCTGAATGTTGAAAAACACCTATGCTTTGTACATGAATTATAAACTCAATAAACAAATGATACCAAACTAAAAAACAAAAAGCAAAAAGCGAGCCAAAAGAGAATCGTTAGCAACATTGGGACGGATGCAGGATTTGGCGGCAGGGGGTATAAGAGTTCACACCACCTCAGCCCCAACACGGTTGTGGCTGAAGTGAGAACATTTTGAGAATATGACCTCTATATGCCTGGAAATTAAACTCTCATACATAAAATAAATCTTACCGCTACTTCATATCAACAATACAATACAATTTACCTGCATCTACCCAGCAACAGACCATGAGACAGTCAATAAACATGTCTCTTATACACATCTAGATGTGTATAAGAGACAGCATTACATAAAAAGAAAAAGCACCAGATATTAATATTAAATAGTACCACAATTAGCAGCTGAGAATCTGAAAAGATTATTGTTCCAACCAAATTGGCAAAATGAGAAGTTTATTATGCTAGGTGTTAATATTAGTTAATAACGATATTGAACATCCTTTGTGAAAGCATATTAATTTAAAAAAAACAGGTATTATATGCATGTGTGTGTGTATGTATGTATGTATATTTGTATGTATGTATATTATAACATATTCTATATTATATATTTTTATAAATATATGTATTTAATGTTTTTTTGAAATTGAAATGATTAAAATGTTGTAGCATTTGTTGTAGTGACAACTTAATACCTTGCCACTATAGTAATGTAAAAACAGACACCAACAACTGTGACAACACCTAGACTGTAGGCACTCCATTAAACCAATTCAGAATATTTTTTAAAAGTGTACAAACCGAATTATCGCCTTTAGTTCCACTCCTACTGCTTGTAAACTTGATCAATTAGATAAATTAGTGTCCCGCCAACTTCAACTCTCTGCCCACGTCGTCGTCTGCCAATCTGAATGAAGATGAACAGAGAAAATTACAGCATGAGTTTGATTTCAGATAACACACAGGACCGTAAGTTCCATTCAGGAATTGAATCTGGAATCTTAAAATAGGTATGTTGTCTTTATTTTAAAATTAAAACATTCATCCATTCCTATCCACTTATGGATTCCTCAGGGGTCAAAGTGTATGAGCATCATTAGGAGAGATAGCATCTTCCTTTGCACTTATTTGCATCATGTCAATTTATTTCCAACTGAACATCGCCCACCTGGGAGCGAGCCAAACCAAATTAAAGCTCATTTTTAATTACAGGTTATCTAACTGCTACCACACAACAGTCAATATTCATACCACACAATATCATCATATACATATTAAATCAACTTTCAAAGTAAAAGAGTTCGACTATCATATCCTAAAAAGCACCTGACAAGTATGTCGTCATATCGGCAAATCATTGTACACAGGTCTACTTGGAAGAAGACATTTGTTGACTTAACTGCAGACCCAGATTCTTAATTGTATTAGAACATATGCCTTCACGATTAAGACCTGCAGATTCATATTGATTATTGAGTCCGACTTCAGCTATATTTCTACTATGGTACCTTCACTAGAAAGCATGTACACATTCTTAATGGGATAGAATAACATTAAGGTCATCATACATCATGAAAATATATAATAATAATATACGGATATTCATATGATGGAAAAGTACCGATCAAGATGTAAACCAAGATCCACTACATGACAGGAAACATAATGTGATTGTCGAGCATATTTCACTTTCTCATCATAAATGGACCTTAACTTTCTCATAGGAGCTTGTGCTTTTATAAAGAATTGTAAAGAAATTTCACTTTAGGCGAGAGTTTTTTATACCTTGTTTAAGAATTGCCATAGGGGAATGGCTAAATATATATAAACTGCAAAGAAGAAACAGAAGAAAATTAAAATATGTTATTCTCATTCAAAATCATTAGTATCAGCAGACAAAGAGTTTGCTAAAAAAAAAGCCTTGCCTTAATTAGCTTAATATTCTTACAAGGAAACAGTTCTCATTTTATCAACAAAAAATAATAAAAACTACTGTACTGTATTTCTAGTTAAAATATGACATTCATGCATCAAAAATGGACTTGTGCCAATAAAATCATTGTAACTTGACAAAAGCACTGCATGTTCGTCATCACTTTATATCTGTACTATGTCAACTATTACTATATTACAGTATAGTTAAATCAGTGAATAGAAATCAGAGTATTTCAAAAATGTTTACTCCTGATTTTTCCCTTAAATGATGATAATAATCATAGAAACAATTTCACTGACAGAAAGTGTTTCTATGATTTCTATCGTTATCCAAGTTAAAAATTATGACAAAACATTTTTAAAATTACATACACCATCATTTCTATGCTCTAGTTGATACTTTTTATTTTACTTAAAAATGGCCAACATATAGGCCTATTTTTTATCTTTTATTAGGGATTATTATACATCTTCAAATTATTGTACATTTAATTCCAATTAAAGTAAGGCCTATTTTAATACATTTGGTTTTGCAAAAATAGACCATCAGAATGACATTTCGCAATACTGGTATCTCTAAGGAGTTCAAAAGTATTTTCTATATAATTGCCAAACCCCCATCAGCTCTTCAGAATGAGCACTGCACTACACTAAATATTTACTATCAAGAAAGCCTTGAAAACAAATACTATCTAAATATTTGATCTATGAGCTATACTTACAGAAACTGTTTAGATTTAGGTCATTCACTTTTACTACAATTCGTTAATTTTAAGTACTCATTACAGTTACTCATCAGTGGATCAAATAACTTGACAGAGACACATATTTTGAAAAAAAAAAAATGTACTTCCGAAAGGTTCATAAAATGATCCATGTTTGATTTGTATCTTCCTGCAAATGATATGCAAACAAATTGTATGTGGTATTTTTATCAGTCAATTTATGATGAATACTGTAAAAACAGACAACCTGAAATTTAGGCTAAATTGGTTTGCACAACAAACTTATGGGTAGCTTCATTTATTGAACAATTAAATTCTAATAGCTAGATTTGTCAATGGAAAATATCCTAATGTACAGTAGAATATGTACAAAGTTATAGTAATCATTATTGTTAATTTTATTAAACAAAAAGTTTACCGATAGAAGTAAATTATCTCTGAAAATAATTCTATTTATTAATAAACTCTTAATGGTACTTTGTAGTATTAGGTCAGAAAAGTAATGATAAATTAACAATATTTAAATGAAAGTCTGTCATGGAAAACACCCAAAATTTAATTAAAGCATGATGTCCTAGTATGAGAGAAAAAATGCCAAGATATACTGTAAAGAAGACAAACATAAATTTCAGTATTATTAAAATTTTTCCTTGCATACAGTAAACTGGGAGTTATTAAATTACCCTGCACAATTCAAAATGGCCAATAACTTCCCTGAGGAAATTTTAAGAATATTACTAAATTAAAGTAGCAATATACAGTAGCTTAAGTTGAACATCAGATATAATTATAGTTGGAAATGCTGGTCAAAATTGAAATATCCACATTACAAAAAAATGTTACTATACCTTATATTTACCATCATAAGTCTTCTTAAAATTTAGTTAAAATCATATAAAAGTTTAAAGAGATCCTTATATTCTACTTTAATATCTCTCATGGGATATGATAGGAAAGAAGTTCATTTATTGATACGATGTTGATAATTTTACAACATGTAACCTTAGAATTTGAGTTGAGAACTCAGCAAGCCTGCTGCTGTTCCATCAATCGCAACAAGCCTGCTGCTGTTCCATCAATCGCAACAAGCCTGCTGAGCTGTTCCATCAATTTCTCTGCATTAAACTGTAATAATCAATGCAAAAATGAAATCAAATATAGCAGAAAGTCATTTGTGAAAGTGACAAAAATGATACAGAAATTAATGAGAATGACAAATATGCCAAAAAAATATCATCATCTGTGGTAATGTCATCGTTTGAACTGACATTATTCTTTTTAATGACAAGTGATATATATTCAACAACGGGAAAAATGACAAATAGATAAGAAAAAAAATTATTTGGGATTACGTAAATAACGGCATACAAATTGATATAATGCCTGCATTTTGTAAGGCTAATTTCTTATAAATATTTTATAATGATTTGATTTCTTGCAGGGAGCCAAAGACTATATCTGCATATCCTAACAATAATAATTTGTCCAACCAAAAAAATTATATTATACTCAAATAATGTATAAGAACAGCCTAAAGACAGCAAAAATTACCCCTGGCATTTGTCAACAATTATCAGATGCCTACAGTATTAGACAGACCCCCTTCCTAAATGAATATCCTAGTACTTTCAGCAGACATAAATAAATCTCTTCTAAAAATTACTATTGCAATGCTGTAGTTATACCAAAAAAGACAAAATGTTTGATATTTCCTACCTCAAGAATATTTTTAATAGTGTATCATATCATAATATTTTATAACACAAAAAACATGGTAGGTAGAGTAGTGCTATTTGTAGTAAAACTGCATGGCTTTAAATATAAAATAAATATACAGGTAAGGATCAGTAGTAGATATACAGAGTTACTGTTATTTTAGATTAGGTCTACAGTGCATAGTATCATGAATGTATTTTTACAGTATAAATAAGTTTTTCTACATTAGTATAATTTTACTGGTTATTTTAGGATTATTCTTATATTTTAATAAAATCAAATATTCAAAACTATAAAATGTCATAAAGTAATTCATAAAGAAAATAAGATGATGTTATTACACTCCAAAAGTAAGTATTTAGTTATTAAAAAAAAAGTGCAAAATGCACTGAAGTAAATCTTAAGAAGTCAAAACATCCTCATATTCATTATATGAGTATCCGTATGTGTCTACAACTATGTATGTTTTGGTAATGTCTGTGTTCCTGTTCATTAAAATAATAAATAATAAGCCCAACAAGGACACATGTTTGAAAAACGTATTGACCATAAGGTTTAAAGTGGTTCTTTGGGTTTTTTATGTTCAAAGAGTAAATAAGGTAAACTATAAAAAAAATTGAGAAAGATTTAGGCCCCTAATTAAGAGAAAAAAAAAATTGAAAAATATACTTCATAATGTCAATGACATAAGGGTGTAGGCTACAGCATACAAATGAAATACTTTGGTGAAGACTAGAATTGTATAAAAATGATAATTAGATAAATAAAAAAAAAAAAGAATGTAATAATAACTAAACAAGATTATTTATGGCTTTTAGAAAGATTACTTGAATTTGAACCTGGTGTTGTGATTGCTTTAATAGGATTTCATCTTTATATACCTCCACAATACTCGTACAGTAGGGGTAAAGTGACAAGTTTGGCTGGCCCATGGGGTTTTCGACAGCCGCAACGAAGTGCCAGTACCTACGTAAAAAAAATACCAAAAAAATATTCCACTTCTCATGTTGGGTTTGAGTAATCAGACACAATAGTGGTTGGGTTACCACCAACTTATAGCAGCTGACTGAGTTATGCTGTAGTTGTCTGTACAGTGTGTAAAAAAATATATACAAATGCTGATTCTAGATTTTGAAGTGAAGCTTCTAATTAGCAAAGTGGAAGATTTGATGCTATTTACCGTATGACTTAATAATAAGTGAATGAACTTTAGCTCTGAGCACAAATATCGCATCGTCTAAAGGTAAATCGTTAGAGAATGCGTAAACCATGAATGTGGGAAATTAAATTGGATCAAGACGTGATGTATTCCACTAACTATTGATGAGTATTCGCATTATCTGGTCATACTGGTAATGGAGAGGTCATGAACATTGTCAGCTGAGAAAATGAAAGAAGGTGGAGTGTCAGTTGAGTGACAGAAGCAGAGCTGAAGAAGCTGAAGAGCATAATGGTTTCAGCTCTAATCGATCCTACTGAAATGACGTCATGCTTATTACTGTATAATTATCATGTAATAGGATATCAAGCAAGAGCCTAAATTTGCTAAACAAGCATAAATATTACTTGCCTAAAAGAGTAATATGAGAAGAAAGATGGCTCCATAAAAAAGATGAGGAAGGAACAAGGCCTACATAAAGAATAATTGTTTCCGTGTTGTGTCCCAATGAAAGTACCATAATCTTCTTGGTACTGTACAAGCAATAATGCATGAACAATAACATAAACATGACAATAAGAATGCTTCCTCTGACAGAAATGATTCAGACACAGGTACTGTAGAGGACTTGATGTGAAAATAAACACTTTAACAGCAATATTCCAAACTAATAAAAACAAGTAAACCAATAAGGAAGACTACTGTCCTTATTGTAACACTATTACCTAAAGTGCAAAAAAACTGTTCTCATTCTCTACTTGTATTTGTTTTTAAACTGGTAATCACAGCAATAACCCAGGCTGAAAAAAGGAGGTATTTAAATGAAACTACACACAGATGAGGGATTTAATATTTACTAAGCTGCTAAGGTAAGAACATCAATCAATTTGAGATGGTCCAGAGACATGCAGCCAGGTATGTTATTAAAGACTACTGTACACAAAAACTGCCAGTTTTGTCGAAGAAATGCTAAAGGAGTTGAAGTGACCCACCCTTGAAAAAAAAACAGGCAACAGCAGCGTCTTACCCTATTTTACAAGATACAACATGTCTTGGTTGCAACTGATTATGCAGGATACATCACCAGGTGTGTTACTGTACACACAAAACCAATTCAAGACAAAGACACGTCTTTAATATATCGTTCCACACTCTTCTGTAAACAACCAACGTTTCTCTTATTTTGCAAGAACTTTAAATGAGTGGAATCACTTAAATAAATCCCCAGCTGAATCTCCATCGTTGGACATCTTCTAGGCTAACTTAACTAGTTATCCATAATATTCTTATTATTATTATTATTATATAAATTATTATTAATAATATATTATTATTATTATTATTGTTGTTGTAGCTGTTGTTGTTGTTATTATATTTATTATTGGTATTAGATAGTCTAATACATACTCCAAGTATCGAAATGCACGCCATCGTGGCGGGATCCCGACACGCTGGCATGCTTTTCGATACTTGGAGTATGTATTATACTATCTTATCTGAGATTATTGGTATTACTTATTGTTGTTACTTAGAATTGTTAGCAACCCTGATTTGTTTCCACCCTCATTACAAAATGCAATTTCAACATACCATCTACAATCACATGAATCACATAGCCTCCTACACCAACTGCCAGATTGCTCAGGATTGAGTTTGTACATTTGATGGAAGAAGTATAAATATAATTCAATATTAGTAATTGAAAATTAAAACAAGAATTTCTCGGTAATTAACAGATGCATAAATACTACAGATATTACATACTTCGCTTAATAAATGGATTAGAAGTGAATATTTAATATTTTTGTAGTAAAAAATCTGTAAATCAATAAAAAAATTAATTGTTTCAATCAGTCTCATTCTAAAGTAGATTTCTCATTTTATCCTAAATGAGCTATTTAGTTGTTTTAATTGAAATTTTAAATGTTTTTATATTTTACCAGATAGTTAGGTATGTTCAAAAAGATGTCAATTTCTAAACAAAGGTAGGTTAATTATTAAAAAGTTCACAGAAATACAAGTCCATAATCAGGTAATTACTGTAACTCATGATATTGACATCACACTAATGGTCACTTAAAATCGCAGTGCTGAAAACCTAAATATTAACTAGACACAGTGCCCATTAAACTAATTTACAATGGGTAATTATTACAGTTGATAACTTAACTGCCTTTGTTAAGAATACAATAAAATATATATTTCTGTAATAATTTTTACAAACGAAAACTAATAAAAAATGACATACCGTGTCTTTTGAGCCAAATAGCAAACAACAAATTATTATTAATCAGTAGCAGACCCAGAGTAAAACCTGGGGAGTGGGTGGGGGTGGCGTACAGTAGTCAATTGTAAAATAATATCAATACAAGTACACAATCACATCTTTTATCATTTAGCACAGTTTTCAATATAATTTTCTTTCCTCTCTTCCGTCTCCCTCCTCTCTTTTCTTTTTCATTTTTTTGGGGGAGGGGGAGGGGCTCTATCCCCTGGATCTGCCTCTGTTAATATAAATATTTTAAATTTTAATATATATTATACAGATTTTATAGGAATAATAATTAAAGTCTAACACGCCACAGATTAATTTGCTTCTGGTAGAGGATGAGCTAAAAAAGAGTAACTAAAAGACTCCAGTATGTTATTTTAAATGACCCCAATGTTCACTTGCTATTTTTATTCAGAATTCATGTGTCATGCAAGCTATGTCGCATAACAATAACAATCTGTAGCCGTCATCCTTCTTGTGCTCTTTAATTAAAGTGTCTAATTTAAGTCTCTAATCCAGTCACTGTCTGTCTTCAAATAAGCAAAGTAACAGTGAGGTGAATACAAGTCAAGTAAAGATATGTGATTTTTTTTTAGCTCAACACAGTGATTGTAATGTTAAGCACTGTCCAGACAATAACATTTTATTGACAAAAATGTGACATGCCTAAATATGGTCATGATGACATCACATTATGACCATATATAGGCACATCATAACTATTTATGGATACACAGCACAACAATTTTTTGTCAAATAAAATTTGTATTACTGTAGTGTGGACAGGACTTAAATCACAGGTGGGCAAAGTGCAGGCCCGCGGGCCGCATGGTGCCCAACAGTGACATTTTTTTTTTTTGCAGAAAATTAATTAAAAACCTGTTTGTGCGGCCCACTTGATACTTGATTGCTTGACCCTTTACTCCTGGGGAAGGGTTCTCAGAATACTGTTAAAAGATGCCACAAAAACAAACACATTGTTTTTTACGGCCTGACACCAATCACATGTAAAACGTAATACTAAAACTGAGAATGAAGTAGTGTGATCAGTGCTTGGGGGTTTTTGGAAGCTCACTGGAAAAATCAAGTTTGGGTATGGCCCTCAGTGTTAAATCAAAAATTAATTTTGGCCCTCTGACGGATTTTTATGCCCACCCCTGGCACATTTCTTAAGCTGTTGGTAGAGGCAACAGATTCCCACACTTACATTACAAACCTCTAAAAGTCCAATTGAAATTGAATATATACTATTGGTTTGATGTGATTTTTACTTTTATAGTCTGTTATTTTTATTGTCTTTTAATCCAAAAGAAAATGTGAACAGCTTCAATTTATCATCTACCGTAAACCCTAACGCAGTAAAAACATATGGTTTGAAATTCCAGCTGTATGGACTAATAGTAAGTAAATCGTTGCCGAGCCACAGGGCTCAAATGGGCTGGAGCTTATCCCCAGTTTCACGTAGCCTGAAGCAGATGAGGATGTGATGCTTCTCATGGAGTGGGACGCTGGTCCACCAGAGGTTACTCCAAATTTGCTGGTACCCATTGATACAGTTGGGTTGAAACAATGTACATAAAGTACCTTGCTCAAGGACACTAGCTCAAAGGATTGACACCCCAGCCTCCAGATTGGGAAACCAAACCATTTCGAAGAAGCGTTCGCTATACGTAGACTACACCCTTTGCTTAACAATGGGCTCAGAGCTTCAAAAGACCTTTCTTTGTTTTTGTAGGTATCTTTGATCATTAGAGTAAGAATGCTTTGATCTTTTGTTTAAATCACTGCTATGTCACCTACTAGAGGTAATGTTTTGATTGGTTAAACACTTTTGGTACTAGTGCATGCTTGCTAATATGGATAATTTTTCATTCCTGATGATGACATAATTAATGTCGAAATATTGAATCCCAACACGATGGCGTGTATTTCAATACTTGGAGTATGTATTATACTTTCTTATCTGAGATTAATGAGTGGACCTTTCGGTTCAAACCATTTCCACTGTGCCAAACGCCTACACTAATGGTGCATTGACTTAACAACGATGACGGCTGTTTAATGCCAAATATGCCGAGACTCCAAAACAAAAGAATAGTTTTGGCGGCATTTCTCTGACTGTCAATAAAGAAATTCTCATATTTCACATTTAATTTGAAATCAACAATATAACAAACAATCCAAGACAAACTAGTTGTCTTCTGAATAACACAATTTCTTTAAGAATTGATTCAGTGAATGTACATGTTTCAAAAGAACATTGATTTTTAATTCCTTCGGCAAAGTTTACTGTGTTCTCTATTGATCTAAACTGAGAAGGCAAACCCTGTTAAAGCATCAATCATGTGTAAACAGCTATATGAGTCACTGCACTTACAAATTCAAAACAATTGTATGTAATAATAATAACTACATCATATTTTTTAAATAGAATTTATTTATATCGCATAAAATGACTTGTGCAATACTGTAATATACATTAGTAAAGACAAATGGTGTTTACTAATGGTATATTAATGCACAAAAATTTAATTATTAATTAGCTATTTTAAAGCATATATGTATTTTAAGTGTTATTTTAGTGATATATTACAGGTAGTTATTTTATGTTATCAAGTATTAATTATAGGTTGCTTGTCTTAAGAGAAATAAATAAGAGCTCATGAAAGAATGTTAAATAAATAAATTAATGATCAAATAATCTGCAGTAAAATAGTAAAGCAATGTATGATGATGCAATTTGCTTCAATACCTAAGCTTTATCCCATCCTTGTAATTAAATTAAATTAAATTAAATTGTATGACTCACTCACAATATTGCTACAAGCTATTTAATGTCATCTGCGGTACCATTAAATTTATTTAAAATTATTCACAATTAGCCACAACATACCCCCAATTATGTATTCATCCCTAAAGATATTTTACTCTGGTAGCATTAGAGGAGCAAGGATACAGTTACAGTAGTAGTTGATGAGTTTTTCTTGTATATTATAGTGAAATAACATAATGAAGACTCCATGGCCTTTTGACATACAAGTCAATGAACCAGCCACGCAGCAATGATTACTGTACATCCCTTTGGATTGTATCTCTATCAAATGCCAACAATCTTGTCTACACCACTGGGGCTACTTCGGAAAGTTTTAACTAAATAATGTTCATGGAAATTGGATAAAAGGTGTTACTTCTTCATGATACTCAGACCTACAGAATTGTCAAGGGCGTAGGGTGGAGGATGTGTGCAAGTCCTCCCACAGCAGAAAATTAGTTCTGCCAAGTAGGTTATAAAAACGAAAATAACCAATTGAGTTTTCAGTGGAAATGGGATTTCGTTACATACCACCAATTTTTGCAACACAGACCAAGATCGGCCTGTGCCCCTATTTTTTATCATCACACTTATGAAAGAAAGTGAAATAGTATCAACTCTGTAGGGTTCTTAATTAATTTAAATGATTACTTCGTTCATTATCTATATTTGTGAATTTTGCTTTCAACAAGAATAGGCCTATTTCCTACTACATGTTTCCCTCCAATTAAGGACAACTTTTGGGATTGGGGTTTCCATGGCCGTTTGCAGCTTTGGTCTCTAATAAAGACAAATTTGGGACCACAAAAAAAAATTGGAAGACTTGTATTTAGCGCAATACTTTTAACAAAATAGCAAATGTCATCACTTATACTTAAGTAACACATATTGAGGAATAAAATGAAAAAACTTTAAAATAAAATATGTGAAAATCGGGTGTGTCTATCGTAATAATTGCGGTAAACCTAGAGATGAATCATCCGTTCCTTTATGCATTTGTAATTGTTCTGATGCAGGCGATTAAACACTTAAACCACAAATTCTTCTTGGCCTAGGGCCTACTACGATACAGCAATTCAAAATTCTCCATAAATTCCCGAGTTAATGGTTTTCTCGAAGATACCTTAAATTCTAAATAACTTGAACATTGCTTGTACAGTGTAATATTAAACATTACTTACCAGAAATTATAGTATATTCTCAGTATCTCCGAACTGTTTTGAATAACTTGGAAGTGGCGCTACATTGGTTATTAGCACTCTTGCCAGCAAACTTGTTCAAGAAGTGCAATCAACCGTGACATGTCTAATGGTGGCGCAGTCATTGTTTTCAGACAAAATACAATAGCCTCATTGAAATTGTTAACGCCAAAGAATATATTAAGATAGTATAATACATACCACTCCAAGTATCGAAATGCACGCCATCGTGTCGGGATTCAATAATTTCGACATAAATTATGTCATCATCAGGAATGAAATTTTTTTTAAAAATCTATCTAGCCAGATAAAAACCACTAAAAATGCTGAGTTTGCCTCAAGAAATATCATTTGCCTTACCTGTCGTGTTTTCGTACCAAATACTCAGTACGTCCCCAAATACTAGCCAATATTAAAAACCACGACCTCCAGGTTATCTTCCCGTGGTCGACTAAACGGAGGGAGGAAGCACCGCGACCCCTAAGCCATAAATGAACCTTTGTACCACACCAAAAAACCAGTCAGTCAAGAAAACTTTACAACATGATACGAATATATACAGCTGTGGGTCAATATTACGCATGGACACGGTGTCAAGAGTAAATAAACAAAATTAGATCTGATCCCCAAATTATTGAACATGGAGTTCCACAAGGCTCAATTCTTGGCCCCCTTCTTTTTTCCCTTTACATATCCCCTCTATCCGAAATTATCAAGTCCCATAACCTTAATTATCACATTTATGCTGATGATATCCAAATTTATATTGATTTTGATCCCTCTGACTCTGATTTCATTCAAACACGACTCGAAACCTGCCTCCACGACATCCACAGTTGGCTGTCCAATAACATGCTTATGCTAAACGAAAATAAAACTGAATTCATCATCTTCGGCACTAATAAATCTAGGTCAAGAATTAACATCAACTCACTCCATATTGGCTCATCTATCATTAAAACTTCCTCTACCATTTCCAACCTTGGCGTCACATTTGATGACAAGCTTTCCATGCAAAATTACATTGGTAAACTCCTAAAATCTGTTAACTTTCATCTACGTAATATAGCACTTATCAGAAAATACTTATCAAAACGAACTACGGCTCTGATTATTCACGCTTTCATTTTCTCCCGACTTGACTATTGCAACTCTCTTTTATTTAACATTCCTAAAATCCAAATTAACAGGCTTCAACGACTACAAAACTCTGCTGCACGCATACTAACATTTACTAACAGACGCATTCATATTACCCCCATTTTACGTGAACTTCACTGGTTGCAAATTGATGCCAGAATTCAATATAAAATCCTTTTACTGACTTATAAGTCACTGACTCTCAATCAACCCGCATACATTAATCAACTTCTTCCCAAATATGTGCCTGGCCGTTCCCTACATTCATCTGATCTCAATTTAATTTCTGTCCCTCGCACCAACACTAAGACCTTCGGACACAGATCATTTTCATTTGCTGCAGCCACACTCTGGAACGCACTACCACTTCACATTAAAAAATCAACATCAATTGCTTTATTTTAAAAATCACTCAAAACGCACTTATTCCAACAATAACATGAAGCGCCACTGATAATTACTTCGGTTTTTTAAATGGCGCCGTATAAGTTCTTACCTTATTATTATTATTATTATTAAAGAAAAATTTAAGTATTCAAAATAATTGTTAATAATAAATATATATATTATGTTCTTATAAATATTCGAAATAATTGTTATGAATGAATATTATTTAAAGTCCGTTTTATTTTAAAAAAAATCATGTTAAAAATATATTATAAAAATATTCAAATTAGATACAGAAAAATGGTTCGGGTGGGAATCGAACCCACGACCTCCAGTTATCTAGCCAGATGAAAACCTCTACGAGGAAATATCAACGGAGTGATTATTTGCTATCGTACCGAATTAGGTTTAATATTCTAATACTAACATTATTGACAATTCGCAAAATTGGTCTATACTTGGATTGGAGTATGTATTATATTATCTTATCTGAGATTAATCAGTGGACCTTTTGCCAAAGAATATAGATAGAGGATTCTTTGCTAACGCCTTTATAACATTGTATTATAGGATAGAATGAATCATTAAGACGGCCATACTGATCAATGGACCGAATTTTTCATGAAGTTACTTTGTACTAAGTGTCTACGCAGAAGAATCATTAGTTAAGAAAAAATGTTCATTTCATTGATAATATGTACAGATCGATGAATGAGAGGTCAAGTAGGGGCCTATTGCCAGTGCACCAGTGGGGGGACAGGGGGAGCTTAAGTTCCCCCACCGGACAGGTCAATACCCCTTCCCCGTCGGACAGAGCTCGTCGGGCAGTCAGATCATAAAAAAGTATATAAATAAACAGGCCCACACCAAGCCAACACATGTCTGTCATAGTCTGAGAGTGCCTTTTCCGGTCATAGTTTGCTATCTCATTTGGCGGCAACAAGTCGTCACCTTGTTGTAAAAAACGTAGCTGAATACAGTAGGCCTATATTTTTATAGTATAGGCCTACATGTTATATGGTTAAGTACATAATGTCCCCATTGATTACTCAACCAACTGCCAAGCTGATGTAGCCTTTGTTAGACTAACTCCTTGTATGTTTCTATATCAATTCAAAACAGACATGCATAATAGTAATCAATATAATTTCTAAGCTAATATTTTATTATGGGATCAATGTATACCGCCTCACATGACTTTAACATATCATTCTATATTATTCTACACAAAACATTGAATGTAATTATAGCAAATACTGTCAGATCAAATCAATTAAAATCTATTATAGGCCCATTGGTTACCGGTATTTGCACCACAACGTGACTTTTTATTTCAAAGATTGAATCATCAATTATGGCCTAAATTATTACTAAATGTGAACCGATACAATAAAACAATTCCAAATATTAAACATCATTGCGTAAGAACACTAGACTTCATTCATTTCAATTTAGCGATAAATATAGGAAACGTCAAAACATGAAAAAAAATAATACTAATATTAATAAAGTCCCACGCAAATCAGCGATCAAGAGTGCAAATCGCACGACTGGTGTTCATTAGCACTCATATGTGCGCATTCATGCATTTTGGGTGTGATGACAAGTAGTGTATATAGTTCATTTAAAAAGCTATTAAACATTATCACTGTTAATTAAATAACATAATGCCTTTCACTTCAGTAACACCAGTGTTAAGCGACCTCAGTCACAACATATGATGCACATTGCATACACCAAACAGAAAATCTACAAAAAACGGAAAAGAATGGTATGGAATTTTGATACATTTTGAAGATACAAGTTGGGTTAATATATAAATGTAAAGACAATTCGTAGGCTAATAATACTGTACTTCGTGATCTCCTTTTAATAAAATACTGTATTTATTCGAGTAATTCCAAATGTTAAACATCATTGCGTAAGAACATCCGACTTTACTTATTTCAATTTAGCGATAAATACAGAAAACATTAAAAACATTTAAAAAGAAAATAAAAGAAAATTCGCACACAAATCAGCGATTAAGAGTGCAAATCGCACGACTGGTGCTCATTAGCACTCATATGTGCGCATTCATGCATTGTAAGTTGGGTGCGATGGCAAGTAGTGTATAGTTTATTTAAAAAGCTATTAAACATTATCACTGTTAACTAAATAACATAATGCCTTTCACTCAAAGATCTTATGAACACAAGATATCGTTCTCCGCGATTTACGCGTAACAAATAGAAGCGTCGGTCAAGGTTCAAAAGTTTCCAATTTAGCAAGAGGGCGCCATTCATACGCTATTATACCAAAGAGAAAAAGTAATCAGTTTTGGAAGAGGGCGTCCTATCTGTTGCCATGGATCTGAGATGGTTCCTGTTCTGCAGCTGGAACATAGAGCTATTAAACAACTAGAGTGCTGACAAGATGGCGCAGCAATGCAGAGTTATGTATGTGTACCATCCAAGATGGCCGTCGTAGTAAAGCGCCACCTTCAGGCTCAGTATACATATTATTACATATTAATAAGCCCTCTGACTGACTATTATTTCATTAATGATAATGAATAATGGTAATAACAACTTATTAAACTATTGTAGCCAAAACGAGGCCAAGTGAAGCATCTTATTCAAAAATAAAGTACCAAGGAATCAAAATTAAAATCGTATACATTAAACCCAAACACCGCAACGCTCGAGTTTCAAACATAGCTGTACTGAACTTTCTGAGTAAATTGCGGACGCATTTGCAAACGATGGCGATTAGCGAAATTTGATTGGCTAAATCTATGGTAGCCATCTTGGATGGTACACACACACAGTTCTGCGTATTTCGAACATCGAATACATTGCGGTTAGCGCTCTAGTATTCTTATTATACCTCTATGAGCTGGAATGATACCGCGGTGTACGGTATGGTCAGAGCGGTCAAGGGTCAAAAGTTTCCAATTTAGCAAGAGGGCGCCATTCATGCCTTATTACAGAATTTGCACGCGTAAATCCCGGAGAACGCTATCTTGTGTTTATAAGATCTTTGCTTTCACTTCAATAACACCAATAGTAAGGATATGAGTACGTCTAAAAGTTGCTGATGATTAAGCAACGTTAGTCACAACAGATGATGCACATTGCATACACCAGACAGAAAATCTACAAAAACGGAAAACAACGGTATGGGTTAATACATAAATTTGAAGACAATTCTTAGGCTAATAATACTTTATACATCTCCTAATAATTAAATGCTGTGTTTATTCGAGTACAAGCCCCGTAACGTATATTTTGGTGAGAAGGGTTTTTGAGGGGCGTTTACTCGTGGGATACCTTTATTCAAAGGAGGCGTTATTTTTTTAGTGTAAAATGGATACGTATACATACTCAAATTGAAACGCCCTACAATACATATGCCTAATTACTGTCGAACTATGTGTTACTGTGTAAATTATTGAGTGGCTGTTGAAAAAAATGAAATTCTACTGGAGTAGGAAATTAGTAGAATATGTTGAGAATGATGTTGCGAAGCTCAAACAATAATTAGAAAATCTTTGGTTTACACTGACCCAGTGGGGGGGGGGGGGCGTTTATTGGAAGAAAAAATAAACTCTCCGGTGCATTTATTCCAGGGAGGCGTTTATTACAAATGAGGCTCTGGAGGGGACGTTTATTCAAAGCGGGCGTTTATTCGAATACGGTCATAACGATGGCAATGTTACTTAGGAAAATAATCATGATCATTATTAGTAACGATGACAATAGGTCTAATGGTAATGGTAACTGTATAGTGGCAACGACATGGCAATGACAATGACAAGGAAAATGGCATTTGAAATTATAATGATAATGATAAATAATAATGAAAATAAAATGAAATACAAAAAAAAGATCATTGTAGCCTACCTCAAGAAAAGCCAGACCCAAACCAGGGCCGCCAATGAAGAGGGCGTTCTTCTCAACCCAATCTTGAAAAGCTTGATAACATCCATTTGAGTTCATGTTATCAGCATTTGGATTTGAAACACAACCATTAACATCAACCGGTGTTGGGTATTTGCCGTCTTCGAAGTCATTTAGATCAGCAACCTTTAAATAAATAATAAAGACTCCATGGTTACATCGCTTGCTCATCTCCCTTCCGACACACACGCAAGACAGATAATTATACGTGTGCGCCGGGTGGGTGCCTATGCGTGCGATTTCATGTGCGTGTGTACAGGATCCAGACATTGGCACCGGCGACATGACATGGCGAATGTTAAGGTGAGAGATAAAATACCGTATTTTTTAAAAATATAAAGTAATTGCAGCGTCTGTTGGTCTGGCGAATTATATAAATGCCACCTGCCACAACCAAAGAGAAATACAGATAAAATAAATGCAATACATTTCTTGCATTTTCTAAATATTAATTAAAAAAGAGAATGTAGCCTAATTAAATCGGTGGCGTGATGTACTGTGATACGTACACTGTTGAGTTTTGTGTTTTGATTTTTATGTCCCAATGTATGGTTAATCAAGAATCAATCACAGTGGAGGATGTGTGCGTTGATTCTTGTAGCCTTAAATTGCACATAATTTTGTTATATTTTGTTATTTCAAAATCACACCGAAGCGAAAAAAATATATATATTATTTTAAATATTATATTACTATTGCTCTTAAATTTATTATTATTTGATTACATTAACGAATGCTATTTTAAAAAAAAAACAGTGCTTATATTGGACTGAGTAGCATAATTAGGCCCTATAGACCTAGAGTTTAAAACTTACGAACATACTCAAAAGCTGGAATTTGATAATCTATTAAGAAAGTTCAAAAATGACCACAAAACACTGTTGATCTCACGGGCCAAAGTTCATATCCCGAGTTGTAAGGTTGTTATATTTTATGGACCTAAGTTGCTACCCGGCCCTCAAAGACCTTTGAAGGTTTTTGGCAATACGTCTCAGAATGCAGGAAAGTTTATTTTAGAAAACTAAAACTTTCCGGAAGCCCCGAGACCTTCTCCCCAACGTCTAAATAATGTGTCTTTCAGAAAACAATCACAGATTACACTCTCCTCACGACCAAGCCCACCTTGGCACCCATCTGTGCAATATAGTCAGGGTAAACTATGGATTCGTGCCTGTGTGTATGTAGGGGTGCGATTGTGGGACGAAGAAGCATGACATACCTTGCAACATGAAGGGGGATAAGTCCACGTCTTATTCAAATACGAGCTGCCTGCATACGGTGTTGACTTCCAGTCGGCTGATGAATTAGTCCCACAACATTCAAGCTGAACATAATAAAAACGAAAACAGTATCACACAGACAAAACATATGGTATTATGGTCTTGGGGAAACAAGAATACAATTATATATTCATGTGAGTGTGCTGTAATATTACTGTATATTAAAACTGTTAAAGTTGTAGCTATTAGGCTACATTTAATATTTTGTTCAATGTTCAATTTAATATTGTGTGCAATGTTTTGATATTTATGTAAACTCACAGGTTTGTCCTCTGGGATTGATGTGAGGTTTTTATACCAAATAAATAAATAAATTTACATACTTATAGGAGGTTATAGCTTACTAGAATTTGGATGCTATTCCATCCATTATTATATTTGTTGTCATCATCCCAAGGAGTTATGTAATTGTCCATGGAATCGCCAAGTTCGTGTACGTCTACTTTATCCTTATACGCAATTACGATGGAACAAGATATGAACTGAATCCAAAAGACCACTAGAACTATAATGAAGTACTAAAAAGAAAAGAAGACACTTTAAAAAATTGATAAACCTGTGCTATATTATTATACGACCGTATTACGTAGATGGGCGCACGTCACAGCATCGGTCAAGGGTCGTCTGGCCGACTCGTTTAGACCGTCGAGACGGACTACAATGTGTGCCAGGCTATTCAGTTCTTGAAGTCGCAACGTATGACCATGGAAGAATAGTGATCGTGACGTAGAGTCGTTTATGTTATTTGGATTTATTTAATTGGATTATGCGAAATTACATAAGTTGAAATAACATGGCATACAAGCTAACTTCCTTACTTTATGGGCACGCAGATCGGTCGAAAACATTATTCGGCGCACGCGCACTTCGAGAAGTATTCTGAAAGTCGGAGTGACGTTCAACGAATTGGCGTTAGGATTTAGGCGTACTGGGTTTATTTTTAGTGGAGATTGTAGTTTGTTGTATTAAAATGCTTGCCACCCAATACCAGGGTCATGGTTTCAAATTCTGTGACAACCCAGGATTTTTTCTCACGAATAAAAAACATCTCCACTCCCTAGTCCCGTAATGAGTCTTCGCTGACAAATCAACACATTTATATCAGCCGACCTTTACGATTGAAGGGTTACCCTCTATAAATATGGTTTTAAAAAGTGTCATTATATTTAATGCTGCTCTTGGCACAGTACTAAAAACATGATTCAAAGATATACCGAGCTAATAAACTTGAACAAGATTTCAATTCATTACTTAGTATAGCCTACTTATATTAGCTTAGAATAGGCCTAGGCTATTTAAACAAAAAGCATGAATAAAGTACAATATAGGCCTACCTGTATTGATATCGCAATACCAGCAAATATTAGTCAATAAATTAATATAATTGAGTCTATTAGGCCATGCCATATTAGGTCGACTTTATCATATATTGTAAAATAAACTCTTCTGAGGCCTAATATCTAAATTTCTCTCGTTGATATCACAGTTGTTTACAATATAGGCATGTTTAATTCTTAGGTTCAAAATGATATATTTGTAGGCTATATCAAAGTAAAATAACTGAAATAACGTAATACAGTATTCCATCCGTTAGTCCAGGGAGCGGTTGCCAAAGTGTGGCGTACAGCTGGTCCACGTGCCAACACTACTCATCATCAACACACGTCACCTCAAAAGTTACACCCTAGGCCTACACATAGCAGCAGGGGTGTATCCAGGAATTTTTCTGGGTGGGTCGTGATCATAATTTTTTGGACCTTTTCACAATGAAATAACAGCAAGATGTCATTAAAATGTCAATACAATTTGCTTGATGTGGATGGCTCAGTTTCAGAATTGATGGAATTGAGATAGATTACGTCACGCAATTGGCAAGGTTTTTGGACTCATTGCTGGTACCTCATCAATGCCTTTTCATTTATGTCATTATGAAAAGGCCCTAGAAAAAATGTCTGAACAAAATGTGGACTTTTTGAAAATTGGGGGGGGGGATCGTACGACCTTCCCGACTCCCCTTGCATACACCCATGAGCAGTGTCACCACACAGGTCGCCAACATCACGAAAACCCTTCTACACTAACATCCTATAACTACACAACCAACGGGCCCTTTACCACCACACCACCATTATCCTTATTCAACACACCAACGGCCGCTTGTGCCCAACACTAAGCATCTATGTATGCGCGTACAATTATTAAAATACACTTATTCTTCTTGATGCCTCCGCAGAATCCAAGGATGGACACGATGACGATGAAGATACCCAAGCCGATGAGGATATACGCAGTGTTGGCCACCACTGCATTATCCAGAATGGCTAGAATATCCAACTTATGTGGATCGGTCACAATCCATATACCAACAGAAAGAATGGAAATTCCTATTGCCTGTAACAAGAAAAACAACAGTTTGGATAATGTTTTTGTTAGATACAATATTATATTATATATATAATGTATATTTCTGAAGTGAACATATATATATATATATATATATATATATATTTATTTATATAGGCCTATATATATTTATATATATATTTATTTATGTAAATATAGGCCCTATGTATACATATATATTATATATATGCCTTTATATAATTCGTTCATATATTTATATTTATATTTTAATAGGCCTAAGTTATTCACAAACGCAACGACTCATGACTCCACACATTATATAATCTTGTTCTTATTAATTGTTACTTGTATAGCGCTTTTCCTTGTTGTGACAGGTATTGAATGATAATGAATTCCTTTATGCGATTATTTCCATGTGATAAACAATATTAGCTTCGGGTATAACCAAACGAATAATACGTACTCACATTCCACGGTGTTAATACTTACACAAAAAATTATATTGAAGATAATCAACAAAGCTCTTGCAAAAGTTGTACAACACATGTCGAGAGGGCGTTCTGTAAACTAAGAATTATCATCATGAATACTTTGTAGCTTATTTCACATCAGGAATATAAATTATTTCATGTTGTACATCTAAAAAAATATAGGGGTGAAAATTATATAGGCCTATTACAATAAATTTCAATATGGCCGGGTGTGTGTGCCTGGGCTGGACGCTGAGGACACTACAGTGGAAGAGGGGAAAGTATTTACTGACAGGGTGGAGATCCATCAGGGGCAGGGGAATAATTCCGGATGGGGGAAACTTTCTCAGCATGGTTGAGAACATTCTGTTAGTGTGGAGAACTTCCCGAAAGGATCAGAAACTTTAATACCTCTACTCGAGAATTAGCACGTTATCAGCGAATTTCCCTCTTCTATAAAATTTTTCAACCGCTTGGAAAATTTCTTCATATGGAAATTTCCACCTTTAAATCAATTACATTGTACAGTACATCATTTTATAAGGCATCAGTCAATACACAGGTCCTCTCATATAATATTACTTATGCAAAACAACATCAATTTGTAATATTTACTACCACTACTAAAAAATTAAAATGCTTGTGAATGGTTGGGATGGGGCTACGTTTGGGTGGACCATTGTTTTTGTATTTTTCATAGAAATCAGTAGACGATTTATGTATGATTTTTCCGAAATTTTTTATGATGAAATCATTTAGGAAAAAAAAGCCTTGAGCTGGACCAGAGAAACACATAGGCACCTAGTGAGGGGAAAGGAGGAGACCTCAAATGGGCATGAAAGGAACGAAACTTATCTTGCGCTTCGGCGATCTATTGTTGTTTTTTTTTTACTCTTAAGTTGCAATATTTATGCAGCACCTTACCTGAATAATCAGTGATTACGGTACTGTAATTAACATTTCAGTGAACTTATTGAATGAACATTGAAATTACAATAAGCAAAAACGGACCCACCAAAACGTAACCTCATATCGATTAAGAACATTTAAAGTTTTAGTATCGGTTATAAAATTTTGCATAATTGATGTTCACTGTGGCTCCTGGAAAATGGTTTGCCACATACAAGTTTTGATTGAAAGATGCTTACGTGCGGTGGCAGATATATCGAACCCCTTTTGAGGACCCCGATGCTCAAGACTGGCTTGCTGTCCCCCATCCGTAATCCCCTAGAAGGATACTCAATAAGAACGATCTCAATTGAGTCCGTATAAATTATATTCTTTAAAAGTAAACGGTTTCCATTAAAACTCTACTCGAAATCGCCGAGAGGACTTTTTGTAACACTGAGACTACATGGAACAAAATAATGAAGCCCGAGCGTAAATATTACCTTATTGTATCATAAAATATATTTATTAAAGCAGAAGTTTAAAAAAAATGAATATTTAAATGATTTTCGGTCGACGTAAGCCTTTACAATAAAACGAAAACGAATGATTTCCAGTCGGAGATTCAAGAGTAGACCTATAAGGATCAATTTATAATGCGGGGGTCGGCTAATGCACCCCGCATTTTAATTTTTGAGACCCCAAAACTATTTTTTTTATATGCTAGTGAAATTGCTGTTGGTGTTTTTTTCTACTTCTAATTACAGTAGTAAATTATTAAATAAGCTCTGATTAGGTCTGCCAATAGATTATCTGAAATATTTAATTAATCAGTGATCATTATTACTGAGGTGCAAACAAACTGCAATTCAATGATTTAAAAATTTGCTGCAGTGTAGCTGACGATACATGTACTTACCAGAAAATGTATAGGCCTAGGTCAATATTACACTTCTCAGAACTCCAAACAGTTTTGGATAATTTGGAAGTGACTTCAACTTCAGTATACGAAAACAAGGAGTTCATGCAACCATGACGTGTTAAAATAATGATGGCGCACTCATAATTTTCAATGATTTGAAATATGGTACATCGACTGCTCATACATTCTGAAACATTTTAATCAACATGGGAAAATTCTTGCAAGTAAACCCATAATATACGTTTCGATCCATTTAAGTAAACCAATAATATACGTACCTTTTGTGACTTTTCGATCCGTTGTCACAAACAGTAAGTATATTATTGGTTTATTTACAAGAATTTTGCCATGTTCATACGTTACAGAAACAAGATGAAACTATTTGAGCTTATTTTAATCGTTGCAAAGAATCTAAAACAACTATAACGATCAAGATACATATAATTAAATCAATTTGAAATCGACAACGATTATAATGGGTAAAATTAACGCCTCAAAGTTGGAAAACTGTTCATTATCGGTAGTGTTTTAATCAATGATGATTTAGAGGTCTAAATAAATTAAAATAATATTTTAGGCTTTTACATTATTGTTTAGAACAAAAATTTAAATGGAATGAAGACTATCGATAGTCATTTCATGACAATTTATTTTCATAGGTTTACCGAAATTAAATATTAGTATTATTAAAATCATGTATACTAATAATCCTTCTATCGGCTTCTCTTGTCATTCCACTCACTGGTGTAAGGTTAGTGAATTGTTATCCACGATTTAATATAATGTCTTTAGTTAATAAAATACGTACATTTTGGCATCAGAATACATAAAGTTTCCGACTCAAAAGCACGGCCGATGATGAGTATAGATGTACAGACGTATAATATATACATGGGCCCATAATAAAAATCTGTATAAATTATATACGGTACTATATATTGCTGTAACTGTGGTTTCGATATTTTCCTCATTAATACGAATTATCATAAATGCCACAATGGGCCTAATCTCTGATACGTTGGTTTGATAGTCTGAATTTCCCTGCGGTGACGCCATTCTCAGAATAATTATCGACAAATGATTTAAAGAGGAATACACCAATATACTAAATGTGCAGTAAGTTTATTCAAAATATTCATAATCCTACACAGTTTCCATAGATAATATAGAACAATATGTAAAATATATTCCACTAGCTACAAACTATTTGAGTAAAAATCGGGTGGGTTTTTCGTCCTAAAGGTGGTGACAGAAGAGCACCTACCGTACGGTACTAAAATAAAGAACAAAACTATCCTGTTCTCGAAAAAGAGACACTTCAACTGTATCTGCTAAATATAACAGATTCTATATATGGTGGTTTCAGAAAAACAGTGTTCCCACCAAAATATAAGCACAGCCTATTGGGTTGCTTTACCAACTAAGCTGTGAGAAGCCCCACCCCTTCGATATTGTTGCTAAACAACAAAACGACAGCGCGTGCGTATGACGTGTGTATTCCTGAACCTGTTCTGATTGGCCAGTAGTTAACTGCGATTGACACTCTGGAAGGGTCCAATTTTATTATTGCTTAATACGCAATCGACAGATGAATCAAAGAAGCTTAGCTTATTTAAAATGTTCATAGAGAACATTATAACACGGGCCCCAGATTTCTAATCTAAATCTATATGATAACAAATTAGACCTAGACGTACACAATGTATTTACATTTTAGTTACTGTGTGAGAATATACAAGTTTTATCTAAACTTTTCATAGTGTGTATTTTTAAGTTTAAAACTAGCATACATTAAACTACATTATACACTCTACAATATGACTAAAATACCGTAAAGTCAATTCCAAATCAAGACAAAATTTTAAAATCATGAGTACCTCTAGATTGCACCATGTGCTCTCGAACATGATTTTTTTTTCAATAGAATAATCCATTACATTAGTACTATAGGCATATCCAACCGAAAATACTAAAATATACTGTTACCATACCAAAAACAATATAAAAAAAACTAAATTACTAAATTCCAATCTAATGATAAATAGGCTATAAAACCGCTATTATAACTTCAACACAATGTTTAAAACGCATATCAGCTATCAAGAGTGCGAATCGCACAGCTGGTGTTCATTAGCACTCATGAGTTCGCATTCATATATATATGTGGTGTGCATAGGCAAGGAAAATAATTAAAATCAATAATAAGTGATGTATAGAACGAAAACCAAGGTGTGGGTTATTTAGCGTCGGGTTTGTTCCACAAGATGTAAAACATTTGTTTTAAAAAGCATATGTTGTACACGGCATGGGTTTGAATAAAATCGATCACGTGGGTGATACGGTACCAGTTAGTAAATTGTAAGGAGTGTGGCTAAGCATTTGCTGTCATGGAACTTAAGCGATCTCATCCTGTTTTCTGACGTCACAGTAGATACACATTGCAAACACCATACAGAAAATCTACAGATGCGTGAAAAAAATTATGATAATTAATTAATAATAATTTTATACTTTATTATTATGATGAGGATAATGATAGGCCTAATGATAATAGGCCTAATCATAATAATAAAAAGAACGAATATAAAACAAATTAAAAAAAAAAATTCAAAAAGTACCTCAAGAAAAGCCAGGCCTAACCCAGTTCCGCCTACATAGAGAGCGTTGTCCACAACCCAGTCTTCAAAAGCTTCATAGCAGCCGTCTGAGTTCATGTTAGTTTTACTTGGGCTTGAAACGCAACCATCAGTATCTTTCGGTTTTGGGTATTTGCCGTCTACGATGTTATATGGATCATCAACCTTTATATGAAAAATAATCCAGATATGCCATTATTGCATTACTTTATGGTTAAAGTGCTCTCCCACCCACCCCCTCTAAAGTGCAGGTGTGTGGCTAGTAAATTGTAAAACACATAGGATAGGCTCATAATGTACATTAACATACTGACAAAATGGTATATTGGACAGGGATCGGTGAAAAAAGATACGGTCGGTCGTCATCTTTTTTTATCTGTCTTTCTATTTAGGCCTGGATGTTTTATTCCAAAATATAGGCCTATGTATCTTACTTCTTCAAACACCATTAAGTGTCTTAAAAAAATAATTTGTACAACATATAAAAACATTTTGTGTTACTCATAAGTCTCACTTTAATGTTAGGGACGGAGAATTGGACGACATACCTTACAACATGATGGGGGATACGTCCAATTCTTATTCATATACATGCTGCCTGCAAACGGAGTTGGCTCCCAGTCGGCTGAGGAGTTAGTTCCACAACATTCAAGCTGAACATAATCAAGACAAACAAAAATAAAGTTCGTGTATTTATCATTTCATTATTTATCTCTAATGTGATCACATGCTTACCAAAGGCCTATTTGTTTACACTAAAATCTGAAACTATGAAAATACGAAAATACAGAATAGGCCTAGTACTAATAAATGATAATGATGATGAAAATGGCGGTGGTGATGATAATTGCGATAATCATCAAGGCGGTGGTCGTAATACGATGATGATTTTGATCATAATTGTGATGACTACGCTGACGACAATGATAATGACAATGGTGATTATAAATATTATATCATATATAATAATAATAATATTAATAAAAATAAAAATAATAATAACAATAAATAGTAAAATGATAATGACAATGATAACAATGGTGGTGGTGATAACCATCACGGCGGTGGTCGTGATACGGTGATAATTATGATCATAATGGTGATGATCACGCTGACGGTAATGATAATGACAATGATGATAATAAATATTATATCATATATAATAATAATAATAATAATAATATGTTTATATTTAATAACATTGAATAAGTAGTAAAATTCATCTAATCACAGTTAAAATTTTAGTAACTGAATAATAATAAAATAAAATAATAAGTCATAATATTTGAAATTGTTAATGTAATATAAGTTAAGCTCACCAAAAACTGGATGCCATTCCACGCAAGATTGTATTTGTTGTCATCATCCCAAGGACGTTTGTATTTGTCCATGGAATCGCCAAGCTCGTCCTTTACGAATTCGTCCACCTTTTCCTTATACGCAACAGCAACGCAACAGGCAATGAATTGTACCAAGAAGATCACCAGAACTATGACAAAGTACTAAAACAGAAAAGGACTTTAAATAATGCTAAACGCGTTGTGTGAGACAGAGGCATTATGCATGCTATTATAAAATTAGGGAGTATTTGAAATCACAACTTGCGACGCAAGATAATAAGATACTACTTTATTGTTATCATAATGAAGTTAGCGTTGGAAATAGTCTTTCATATAGCGTTTCCACAGAGACACTAAAAACAGGTAGTTTAACTTTTTTGAACTTAAAGTAATTTAAAAATCGGGATAATAACAATGCACGTTACTACGAAGTAAATTTGTAAAATGATGAGAAAAGTCTTTTGCTATGCTATTATCATAATTGATGCGCTGCTCTCGACACTACAAACGTCTTCATTATCTAGTACTTATTTACAATGTACATATTCAGCTAATTAACTATAACTACATTTTAATTACTTGCGACAAATTTTGTAAATGCTGAATAATGATGTCGTTGTAATTATTTTCTTTATCAATATCACGCTATCCTCTTATAACCTATAGCATCACTATCCCACTGTACATCAAACCAGACAATGACATCAACATCGTCTATCTCTATATAGCATCACAAAACTTATATCCAATATCGTCACGCGCCACAAACATCAACACCACACAAGACCTTCATGATTCACCACATTGACAAACACTAGTACCACACTTCAAGCATCAACGCTATCTTCGATTACGTGCGTACCATTATCAACATGCACTTGTTCTTCTTCCAGGCTCCGCAGCATCCGAGGAAAGACACGATGACGATGAATACTCCCAACACGATGAGGATATACGCAGTGTTGGCTACCACTGGATTATCCAGAATGGCTAGAATATCCAACTTGTATGGATCGGTCACAGTCCATATCCCAACGGCAAAAAGGGCAATTCCAATTACCTGCAAACAAAAATGCAATAAATTTGGATAATAATTTATTTTATGAATTTCATTCCTGTATATTAATTACAGATACCCTAGAAAAACCAACGCGTTCGACGACAGGTAAAGCACAGACTTTGTATCTTTAGTGCTATCGTCACACAGCTTTGTAATGGATGGTGGTATTGCACCTACAAGGTGTACAGTAGCCCCTTCCAGGCTAAACCATTATTAGCTACGGACAAACTTCTGGAACATATACAAATTATCAAATTCATTTAGGCCTATTATTAATTGATATACCAGTAGGTCCTACTCATATTCCAGAAAACGTAATTGTTATAGGTTTATAGCCTAAGTACCATGGCATTTATAATATAGTACAGTAACACTTACAAAGAAAATAAGGTTGAAGATAATGAGCAAAACCTTTGCAAACGTTGGACAACACATGTTGATGGTGTACTCTGTACCTGTAAATATAATAATAATAATAATAATAATAATAATAATAATAATAATAATAATAATAATAATAATAATAATAATAATAATAATAATAGTAATTGATGCTATGAATTCTTAATAAAAGATTTAAATTTTTTTAAAAGATCGCTATATGCAATAAGCTTTTATTTATTATTGAACATATTTATACAGGATAACATATCAGGAGGATGTAACAGCCTGTCTTACATATGATCCTGTTTTGCGATACAAGCTTAAAATATATAAAATATACATTGCATTAATAAAATTGAAGATGACTTAATTACAAATAAGCTTTATGTATCCGCACAGTAATAACCCATCACCACGTGATCAACAGCGTATCAGGGAGAGGATCGGGGGGAAAGCCCAGACAAGTTTGCACTACTCTCCCCACAATACCCCACCCCAAGCAAAAAAACAATAATCAAGTAATTAAAAATCACTTCATATTACCACAGTCTGCCAGCAGGTGCCCCTCCCTCATGTTAATATATATGCACCAAGAATGGCCAGGCAGGGAAAGGTACCCGATAGGCCCATGAGGAAAATATCTAATTGACGACTACCCTGTAGCACACCACTGGGGCTCGGGGAACTTTGTACTGGCCCTGGAACCATGACCGTTCTTGGTGGCAATGTTCCCCTAGATGCGTCACTGCCCGGTGCTTCTTGTGATTGACAGTATGTTTAAGGAATTCATGGTTTAATTATGTCTAATATCCACTGAAAACAAGCTTTGTCAACTTTTTCAATACCGTATATGCTATCTATTTTCCTTTTTTTTTCCATCACTAACAATAGAGACACTAATGTCGCATGGCGAAATAAAATGGTAATGTCTCCGTCGTCCCTAGTTTTAATTATTAGTATTACCATGCCAACAAATCGACATCACCTTCGCATTGATTATTTATGGCTCTCTGAATAATAGCTACATTTACCTCATACAGCAATAACCCTGGTTTCTAGTCAACATAACACATTAGCATATATGTTACCAACGCTTAAATTGTAACCGAATACAATTGAATTTTAATGAATATACCTATAAAAAATTAATCAATACCCCTCTTTCCCCTTTTCATACCATGTTAGTTAAAAAGGATGGTTCTAAAATTTTCTTTCACTTGCAATATTCGTACGACTTAAATTGTAATATTTAATAGGCCTACATCCATCATTTTTTTTATTTAACCTGGTAAGTACGGTACATACAAATACATAACAAAACGGTCAGGGACAGATTTATGCAACATCGCAATCGTATATGTATTACCAAAAGAGGCCCAGGGGCGTCGCGTCGCGGAGGCATGCCCCCGAACCGCCTAGGGTAGGCCTAGTGTTATCTCGATCTGCCCACTTTCGGCCCCCCACCCTTTTTTTCGAACATCTCTGGATCCGCCACTGGCATGCCGGTAACATAAACGAATCCTTGGTGTCTGCGTTAAATGCCGATAGACCTGATCAACCAATGCTATGCTGTCTATTATGTATAAAAGGATTAAGTCCATCTTTAAAGGTTACGATTTGTACAAGGACATGAGTTTCCTTGTTCTATCTAAAAATAACCTCCTGATCATCGCTCATCCTCTGTGAGTCAGGACGTGTAAGTCAGTGTAATAATCCTAGACCTACATAAGTATAGCCAGGAAGGCTGCCCATAGAGTGTTCAGACACCATAACTTGAAATGTAATGGCCATACAATAGGCTCAGAAAATGGCAATATATAATGTATATATAGGCTACACACACATTATATAGGCCTATATAGTCATAAAACCTCAAGTTATTGCGGTAATAATTGCCATGTCGTATTCAAAAAGCAATCGATTCAACGTTCTTAAACCGTATGGTATTTCTTTCGACGTTTGTCTTCATGTAAAAATGAAATTTTAATAGTTTGCATTATACATGTCAATCCTCTCTTTGACGCCTCTAATATAATATATTAGAAAGCCATATCGATTGTCCCGGTGGAAATTAAACGCGCAAAATAAACAAGCGCTTCCCCATAATTCATTATGAATTCCTGTTGGAATAGACTACGCATTTGAATAGAATTGGACCTACAGATTCATTAACCATTAGCATGATTATGGTGCAGCAGCAACAACATGATGTGCCATGTATATTCTGTGCTTGACAGATCGATAGTTGGCCTGGGTGATGTGCTCTTGATTCCACAATATTATTACATTAATTCAATAATCGTCTAAACCTTGCAATTCATTTATATCATCAAAAGAGGCCTCCATAAAATCTCAAATAGAAGCCATTGGCTTCTTCTCAAGATAAGCCAATGTTTTTTGAAATGTAATTTTCTATTCGACAATTTGCTTTGGTTAACACCACAAATATAATTGACTGAGTGTCTAAAGAAATTTGGCTCACGTGCACTTTAAAGAACCCAGTACATCTTTCGAGATTAGTAGGGGGTTACCCCGGTGTAGTCCATACAATCCCTGTTGTGGAAAGATTGAATAGAATTGGACCTACAGATCCTTTAACCATTAGCATGATTATGGAGCAGCAGCAACAACAACATGTGCCATGTACATTCTGTGCTTGACAGATCGATAGTTGGCCTGGGGCCAGTGATGTGCTGTTGATTCCACAATATTATTACATTAATTCAATAATCGTCTAAACCTTGCAATTCATTTATATCATCAAAAGAGGCCTCCATAAAATCTCGAATAGTAGCCCTTGGCTTCTTCTCAAGATAAGCCAATGTTTTTTTTAATGTAATTTTCAATTCGACAATTTGTTTTGGTTGTTAAGAACACAAATATAACTGACTGAGTGTCTAAAGAAATTTGACTCACGTGCACTTTAAAGAACCCAGTACATCTTTCGAGATTAGTAGGGGGTTACCCCGGTGTAGTCCATACAATCCCTGTTGTGGACAGACGAGAGATTGCTGGTACCGGTTTACCGAGTAGGTCAGGCATGAAGAGACCCTTAGGGGAGAAGCAATTTCTGTACGAGCTAGTCCACACATAGAGCGTTTAGAGACTTTGATTTGAAGCGTTATATAATCTAACTCAGGCCCGTAACTAGGATTTTTTTTTGGGGGGGGGGGTTCAAATTTGGAAAAAGTGGAGCCTTTTGAAGAAGTTAACGACCAACCAATTGCGCTGACCACATAAATAAGAGTTCCATCTTGTATTAAAAGTTGCTACTGTCTATAAAGATTATTTGAACAGAATTTTGTTTTTTTTTTGTTTTTTTTTTAAGTTTAAGCAATCTTCTTTCGAGATTTTTTTGCCATCCAAGCGGAGTCAGCTCTGTCTCTTATACACATCTAGATGTGTATAAGAGACAGAAGCTTTCCCCCCCCCCCCCACTGGTTACGGGCCTGTAACTGCACTACACTGCATTACAAACAAATATTTTGAACTTATCAAATACAGTATGTTATATCATATTATAGCTATGAAAGTTTTATTTATTGAATATAATATTAAATTTTAAATGGTTAAATATTTAGCGTTAAAGTCAACTTACCGTACCTTTTTGATTGATTTTTTTTTTAAATGAGCGACAATCTGACATTTTTATTGATGTTTATGTTATTCGGTTAGGGCCTACTATTGAAAATAAAGGAAACTGTTGTAATCGTTTGATGTAGGCCTACTAAGATTTATTATAAAAGCTATCTCATACATTATGTACCGTATGTTTCTCTTACTAATTGAGAATACAATCACATCACATGTTTTAATTATCATAACAGCAGATTCATAATTTTGATATTTTTACTTAGAGCGACGACCTAGACATAAGTACGCTTACTTATTATAAAATAGCATAATTAGGCGTATGTCTTGCGTACCAAATTTACAAACTAAAGTTTAATAACATTGTGACAATTATTTTTAAAATAATAAGATTACTTATTAATTAATATCATAGAAAATATTTATAGGCCTAAAATTTAACTTTCACTGCTGAATGCTAATTAAATGTTGAAAGTCTAAGGTAGAAACACCCTCTCCACCACCTACTCTGGCCCACTATACTACCAATTCTGCTGTGGAAAAACCAGAACCATATACTCTGGTCAGCGCTAACCTAACATAACGTCAACAGAATAATTAATTCCACGATATGATACAATCGATATCATGCAAGCTAATAACTACAGACTTCAATGGAACACAAATTTTATGGCTGAATATCAAAGAGCTGTGTTCCTTTCACTAGTTATCAAGGACAAACTCACAGGTTTCTTCATAATTGTGCTTTGATATTTCTATACTTGCTTGACGAAATAAGTGGAATTAATAACGAATAACTACTTTGGGGTCATTATCTGTATAATTAAAATCAATTAAATTCATTATTTTAAAAAAATGTAAATTCGCCACTGGGGCATTTAGAAAATGACAAAAAGGTACTTATTAACTTGTTTTTGTTGTATCAAAATGTCAAAATGGTTTTCTTTTCGAATTCAGACCTTTTGATGTTACAAGCGAACAAAAATAACACACCAGTGGCATTAAAAAGGTCTGAGAATAATACCAGATAGGTTCGCAATGGGAGTATTGGTTAATCTGCAATTCAGTCACGTTAGACCGATTGTCGCATACATATGGTGATGATATGCAACAATAAAATAAAATGTACATAAGCTTTACAAGTTACATTTGTTCTATTGTCTTAAATATGGTATTGCCACAAAAATCCAGGTTAGGCACATACGGGCCTTCCGTTACAGTGTACGGTACTGACGATTATATTTTTATCGAATACAATCACTAAATTTAACTTATAAGTTGATTTCAATCCTTTTGGACGATTGCTGGATAAACGAGATTCTTCCGTCAAATTACAATTCAAAGTTGGTATTTAACTACAGTATTGTCTATTATTACAGTTAGATGAACAGAGGGAAAAGTGGGTTGCTCAGACACAGTAGAAAATTATGTAATATTTACGGGAAACCTATAGATTTAATTAGGGTGTGACGTTCCACATGTATTGTCTGTGTACAAGATGTAGCAAAATATTACAACGTTGACACAGTAGAAAATTTTGTAATATTTTCGGGAAACCTAGAGATTTAATTAGGGTGTGACGTTCCACATGCCTTGTCTGTGTACAAATGTAGCAAACTATTGAAAGAAACAACTAAATTTAATTGTGTAAAGTTGATTTTTTATTTTGTGATGAGAGAACAACATTTCTTACTATTAGTATTTATTTATTTATTCTTTCTTTATCCTGAAATTCATTTTCAATACAAATTTACTGATTTCCAAAGTGGCTCAGTTAAAAACAAACAAATATGTATAAAATCAAATGATACAAGAAAAAAATTTAAAAGAAAAATGATTGCAACAAACTCGCAGAAAAAGTACACAGTTTGTTTATTTGTTTTTGTTCTAATTTAAATGTTTTAAAAGGTTTAATAATTAAATAGCATTTGAAATAACATTTTTGAAGATAGATGTTGACAAAATATTTAAGGTCAATTTTAATACGATTGGATTAAATTTGGTTGATCTGTATTTAAATGTTCTTTTACCCTGAGAATTATTGTAATTTAGTAAAATTTAGGTATTACTTTGACTACCTTTTTTGTTATGGCTATCAGTAAAAACGAATTCTGATGGCAAATAAGGTGGAGCAATTCAATGCATGTTTAACCATTTAAAAAAATGTTGCTATTGTACTAAATTGTGCTATGTGAAAATTTTACTAGTGTATATGTAGGCCTATCGTACCAGCGAATACAAAAAAGCCTTATGTAATACGGTAGGCCTACTGATGATAAAGTTGTAAAACTGTCTGCCATTGGTAAATCGTAAAGGTGAGGGCAGAAAACTCCTGCAAAGTGACAAAAGTGTAGGTATTTTTTTAAGTTGACTTCTTCAAATATTTATAAATTAATGAATAAGAGATTTTGTTTTGTTGAACTATATTCTCCACAGCATAAAAGGCGCTCAAGGTCAATAACGCTAACCATTGTTTGAAATTATGCATTAAAATATTATTGACAATACAAAAATGCAAAATATAATAAACATAAATGATGACTAAGACGCCTACAGTGCTCTATTAGTGTATGATAACGGAATGCATGCTTTACATTGTTAATAACTGTTTTCGAATATTCCCCTCAATATTTGTTGTAGGCCCTAGGCCTATATTTTATTGCTTGAAGTTCCATTTTTTTCTGATTAAAAAAGCAGAAAATCGTATCATACGTGTTTAGCAGCAGTGATTATGTGGTCCTGCTGGGCTAAGTTTGAAGGTTTTAGCAAAAGAAAGATTAAAACTAATGGGACGATGCAAGAATTTAAAAAAATACCACGGTAAACACCGCGGTAAACCTGGTGAAATGAATAATTTCCGTGCTCTGACGTACCTTATAGTTGTGTTACCTTGACCGTGCTCAAAGAAGAATACAGCTATATTTACTAGACTTTTTTTTATAGAACACATTTTATAAGAACAATAAAGCTGAAATTTCTTAAAGAACAAATTGAGCCTGAAGATAATGCCAAATGAGGTTTTTAAACAAAATAGAAAAACAAAAAATCATACACCTTATTTACAGTTGGTATGACTATGTAATGCCTCTATAATACAGTAGGCCAACAATAATGCTGCTATACAATAATAATTTTCTATGTTTGAATAGCGTGTAAAATATAAAAATAATAAGAACATTTTGAGCCTGAAATCGGCCAAAAGATAAGAACACTGAACCTGGGCAAAATTTTACTCGTTCTTGTAAAAAAAAAGTGTAGGCCTATAGCCTACTATATGGAAGTAAAGTGTAAAGTGATCGTCAAAAATTCCCTCAGTTAAAATTGTATAACAATTGAACACAGCTCTAAGGTGGTATAGTACAACAATTGTGTGTGTGACACACCGTAAAATGAGTAAAGCCGTCAACAAGTCATTAAGAAGCTTTCGATTGCACGACGACGGTAGGACGTAGAACGTAATGACGTCAGTAAAAGTCATCTGCGCATGCGAGAACGTTAAGGTCACCTCGTCGAGTAGATTCTGGAACGCAATTTTGCCAAAAATCTTCGTATGCAGAGAACGTATTACGCCATGTAGGACGGTCACGCATGAGTGATTCCGTTCTAGCGTCGCGTTGTCGCGCACACTGAAAGCTCCCTATTGAATTGTATCACGACGGTTACCACCTTGACTTGTGTCTTTCCATTGTTATAATTGAAGATCCTCACCCCTGTACTTAACTGCATTGTTTTCGACAAGTTCTGTCAATAACATATACATTTGGTTAAAACACAAGGAATTGATTTTGGGTGTCACCGATATAAAAGGTTCGAATATGTACTGCGCGCGTGTCATCAAATTCAACTGCAACCACCTTTTCGTTTAATTCTGTCCGGATTTCGCTTTTAGTCTAAAGCGCATAGGGGTTTCTAGGATTCTGCGCTATATAAATTTAGGCCCTATTAATTATTATTATTAATGCAACCTACTGACTGATGAACAAAACGGGATATTCACAAAAAAAAAAAAAAAAAAAAAAAAAAAAAAAAACCTTAAAAAAAAAAAAAAAAAAAAAAAAAAAAAAAAAAACCTTATTTAGCGGGGAGGAGGATAACAGAGTAATACAATGGTTTACGAGGAACACTGATGGAAACATAAATTTATACCTGAACTATAGCTTTAAACGCGTCTCCAAAACGGGACAAAATTGCGTGAGCTGTGTGTTTAAATGCGCCACGCTGTTTTTTCAGTGTAATTAAATGTTATGGTACAAAATGTTGTTATTCCTCTGAGCTAGATTTCACCATCATGCACATGGTAAATACATTTTTTTTGTGCTTAATTGTGTATGACTGTGTACACAAAAATCACACAATGGGACTGCTATCATATACTACAGCAAAGCCTTGGGCATAATGCACCGTCCCAGTACGGTATACATTTCAATAATGGCACTGCGATTAACTTCGTATTAACATGGGTACTGAATTTTAAAATGGGGTCTATACAAACTATATATCACCTTTCGTCCTTAATTTCGGAGGCGATCTCTCTCATATCCACGGGGTGGCAAAATTTGGGCTCACCCCGCCAGCCAAAAAAATTACAATCACGTGAGAAAATCATTAGACAATAATGACAAAAATACTAAGCTTTCTGATTTTCACAATAGGTAAGAGACGCCCAAAAAATTTACTCTTGATCATTGGTTCCGACCCTCGGACATGTTCATCGAGCCACCGCGCGGCGCGTCACCCGGGAGCTCATCTCTGCACCAGTCATTGTGTATGGTGGGAAAGGAAAATTGATTAGTTCCAAAAAAAAAAATATATATATGATGGCATAAGAAAGTATAATACATACTCCAAGTATTGAAATACACGCCATCGTCTTGGGATTCAATATTTCGACATTAATTATATCATCATCAGGAATTATGTATTATACTTTCTTATCTGAGATTAATCAGTGGACCTTTCGGTTTTAAGATGGCATGATACATCAATAAACAAATACACATTCCTTATTTAATTCGATGAATGAATATAACAAGTGTGGCATTCCTATCAGTTCGAAGTCAATCAAACGGCAAAGGTTTTGTGGGAACAACAATAAAGGCGTGTCTTGTTCTAGGTCAACATCGGAACTGAATGAACTGAAGCAATGGCGAAATATATATATATATATAGAATTACTATAGGTCCAGAATTACTATAGGCCAGACCTATTTATTTAAATCATCTATACTAGCCGTATGCTCGTTATATTGCCGTGTGATTACCGCGCCTGTTTGACATTTTTAAAAACGGAAATTTACATGTAAAGCGATGAATAATATCCTTACGTCGATGAAAAACAAACCATGGATGATTCACAAAATTGTGAATGAGACTACCACGGTATATATTTAAATAAAACGTTTCAACGTTTCAACATCGTCAGTACTTAAAACTCTTCCGATATACAGCATATAATTGTGGTAATCAGAATGCACTCGTGTTAAGAAACACAAAATACAGACTTTCATTAAAACAAACATTCACACTGTGCGTCTTGTTGAGTCAAATAATAGTAGGGCCTCAGTGGTTTTGCGTCTAGCCTACGGACGTGCCTTATCCAAACAGAACCTCAAAAAAAAGATGAACGAACTAAACAACCATGTCTATTCATCTATAAAACATATTATAAATATCGTAACATAAACATTACTAAAGTTAAAGTTAGAAGTGTTTTTTATATTGAAGTAAAAAGGCCTACCTTCTTATATGCAGGAGTTGGTCTCAGCTCTCTTCACATTCAACTGCCGTCTACGTTAAGCAACACAGAGCGTACCGTATGACGTCAACTTTCCTCTTACAATCAGCAATACAATCAAACTATGGAATCTATTGTTACGGGCACAGAGGTATCTAATTGTATCTTCAAAATGGACATGTGACCATTTATCTTATACCTGCTTAATTAGAGCTTAAGAGTTGAATGAGGACGCGCTGTAGTGTGGCCAGATTCACAAAAATCTTTATAAAATCAACTTTACCAAGGCAATTCAACACAACTCGAAATTGTGCGAGTACTTGCGATAATACGTACACGGACCACGCATCATTTCCGTCACCACGAGTTGAAGCGACATCCATCTAAAAGTCAGTTTACTAAGTTGTGCCACAACACGGCATTTCCAGATTAATTTTAAACATATTTTTTATATACACATTTAAAAACAATAGGCTTATTTTTAAATATTTACAAAAATATTTATATCAACAGGATTATGTTAATTATTATGCCGTATATAGGCCTACTTTTGGGAGAGCTCGTGGTAAGTCCATCATCCTTCCTCCATAAATGATCAATAAAATTCGTCTAAATGCAAGAATAGATCCATTCAGAATTATGTGAGTGATCCAGCAGTTTGAACCAGTGGAAAGGGATTAAGCCCATCCCTCCTGTCTATGGTAAAAGGAAGTGTATCGGCGGTCACGACTTCACCAAAAATAAAAAGAAAATTGTTGTTATATTGGGTTGACTAAATCATGCCGGGTGTACAGGCCCACGCCGGGGTCTCCAACAGAAATTCTGAGATATCCACATGTTAGACACCTTTCCCCTCGGAATGTGTAGTAAAGAGAGCCACCACTCATAGGTACTTTAGCACACTTTCTCTGTTAAGCTTTCCCTTCCTTATTCATGAAGGTTGGGAACAGGCTGTCCAAAATGTTGTTGGCCGATTTGATGCATATAAAATATCTTAATCACTGCTTTAATCATTCAGCAACTATATTACATCAACACTATATATATACTGTCTCTTATACACATCTAGATGACAAGGCTAGGCCTAACTAGACAGTGCAATAATATGTGATAGAAAGTACACTTTCGAAAGAAATAAATTAAAATTAAATTTAAAAAAAAAACCAAAAACAAATAACTAAGAATAATCCAGTTGCAGAGGTACCTTGTACGTATTATACAATGCTAACAATGCGGCTCTTGTATCCCTAGTTAGGACAAGGCATCCATGTGCAAAGCAGTGGTGTTTGTTTATCCATGAAAAAAGCACGCCGGGATAGTTCGCCTTACCAGGAAAAGGTGACGTAATCTAGCTTATGACGTATGCATGCTTACTATATTGTGAGTGTGACATCACCGAAAAATGAATATTTTCTATTATAACCAAAATATTAATAACTACAAGGTTTCTGGGCGTAAATTCCCTTAATACGAATTAAGGGTGGCACAATCTCCTTGCCATACAAATTACAGCTCCCACTGACGTCTCAGTCGAGAAATACGGGTAGCTGAAGTTTTTCTCGCAAATCTGACTACGAAACCATATCCAAATTTCACGTTCCACTTTTGACCCTGATTTGTGCTTCGCACTCGCCGCTGACGGCGGCGTTCCGGGGAGGGCGGCGCTCCGGGGAGGGGCGGCGTTCCGGGAACCCTGCGTCTAGAAATCTCGAATGTTGTTACAGTAATTGAAAAACACTTTGTCCCAATCATGGTTTCGAACTTATTATATGATATAATCAGGAAAGAGTGCCAATTAACTCTTCCCTACTATAATACAGTTTAACCTCCAGTGCGACCGCCTCCCGTAAGCCACCTCCTTTATACTTATTAAAAGTATTTTAAAGTACCAGTATATATTGTACATTTTTAATTTAATAAATTTAGATATGTTTTTTTGCAAGATGAATGTAAAACTATAATTATTAAGCAACATAAATTAATTGAAATTGTGTTTAATTATTATCATTACATTGTGAAATATTTAAAAACTGTTTCAGTTGTAAGGGTCCAAATTTATATACAGTAATTCTATTCCAAATTGTACTGTATTTGTTTATGTACGTTTGCTATTTTAAAACTAAAATTTAAACAATATATTTTGTAAATTTCCTTGTAAGTCTGATAACTAATTAATTAGCTTTTTAAACTACTGTATGTTCTAATTTTAATAAATTACCTTTAATATCTGAATTTTATAAATTTGTTAGTAATTAAGTGATTCTTGTTTTTTTTCTTCATGTATTGTTTGAGGGCCCCTAATGATGAGCAATGCTTGATATATGGTATTAAAAAAAAATTATAACCAGGAAGCATTATTGTACATATCGTCGCTCACATCACGAACTAACACAATCGAAGTAGATTGTGTTAGTTCGTGAAATCAGGAAAGCATGTCAAAATACGTGCTGCTGTTAAGGACTTTTTGTGTGGTAAAGAATACAAAATTGCTTGACAACCAATACACGCTCATTTTGACACGCTACTGTGATTTCACGAACTAACACAATCTACTTTGATTGTGTTAGTTCGTGATGTGAGCGACGATATATCACTAGGTGCTGTGTTGATCAAGCCTCGAATAGAAAGATCCCACTTAAAAAGTGGGACAGATGAATTCGGGTGTTACCCGAAAACATATTTGATATGTTGCATTTTTACAAGTGTTCACACATTGCATCCAGACTGATTTTTTTTTCTTAGAGGTTTTATAGAAATAAATGTGGTAAAAACCTCTTAATTCTGTCTTAAAATTTTACCCTGGCTGCGCCCCTGCCATAGGAGTCCGACAAGGGTAAGGTCCTAATAAATTTTGCCTGGATCTTCCAGTTAGCATTCCAGGGGTTGATATGAAGGGTTGAGGTTTTATGGTTTAGGATGGTCAAATGAATATTTTTATTCCATCCACAAAATGGCATTCACTTGGTAAAACTATCATTAATTTGCTAACATTAACCAAATGAATGTTTGACCATTTTGATGATGGTGAATTTTTACTAATTTAACATTATGGTACCAAACATAATACTAACACATTTATTATTTCTAATCACTCACAGGCATCGGTCAACATTTCCATACTTTCTACAATTTTGTCATGATTCTAAGTCTGTTCTCGTTTTGGATTTAGTGATGCACTGAGTAAATTAGTTTAATTTGCAAGATTAATTATATTGTTATGGAACTATGATAATGGCAAAATATAATGCCAGACGAGGACACACCTGCACACAACCTTGTAGTGACGGACTTTAGTCGTTGCAAGATGTAACCAATCTGTAGGTAATATTACAAAAGCTTGGTTTATGAAGAACAAAATCAATACAAATGAACATAATTTTCCTGCTTCCTGTCCCTTTATTAAAATTGATGATCAATGAACGGAAAAAAACTCTTTCATAATTATTGATATTTTTTACAAAAGGAAAATGAAGCTTATGCGACTTGGCGTGGTTCCTGCTTGTTGGTTGTCATGGTGATTTCGATTCACAGTTATTTATGCCACAAGAGCTGAAGCAGTTGACGACTCACTGGAAAGAAAAATTATTTTCTTGAATTAACTTGGTTTTGCATGGGTACGTCATATATTATACTTATTCAGCATGAGTATATAAAAGCACAAACATTAAAGAATAATAATTCCAATTATAATACAGATTTTAAAAATATTGCCAAATAATACGCAACACACACACACACTCTTTGCCAGAATATAAGTGTGTTAAAGATTTGAACTCCCTACCAATAGGTAAATTTCAACACTTGATTATATTTAGACATTCATCAACAATTAGCGAATTGAAAACAAATGACACTGCCTCTGTTCCCTGGATTCACATTCACATGTTCTCGCATTCCATTTTTTCCCTGTATTATTTATGATGTCATCTGTTTTGAGTATTTGGGACCCCTCCAAAAAATCCTGTGTAGGATTTTGAGGGTTATATCCCAGATATCATAACTTTCAACTCTATGTTTATTGTCGTTTTCCTTGTTTTTCGTTTATATCAAGTAAATCAAATCAAATCATCAAAGTCATATTAAATTTACTTACTACTTCCAGTTGGGTGGCAAAACTCTTTTTGTCTTGTAGTATCTGGCCAGACGGTAGATACGGCTTTCAACAAGAATAAGACGGAACTTGGAATCTTTGTCCTAAAACAATTTTAAAAATTGAATAGCTAATTCAAAAGCATCAAATAAGTTGTTTAAAAATTATGCCTCATGTAGACCTCTCATTAACATTCTTTCCCATGTGTTTTTTTGATAGTTTTATTGTCAATTTTAAATTCAACGTCAATTATAAATTCAAAAGCAGAAAAAAAACAAAACAAACTTTTCCCAAAAACTATATATACTTAGTCAAAAGTAAGTGAAATGTATATGACTGGTGTTACATGAATGTGTAAAATAGTTGCAATTGTCTGTTTTAAATATGTTTTGTATACTATTCAAATTATTTGTACTATACATATAATATGTAAAAATACATATAAAAATAAACAATAATGCAAACTATGTATAAATAAAATATGTGTGACAATAAAGAAATACTGAAATTAGTTACCCATTTAGACTTTTTAAATGACATAGACAAACATAAATACTTTTATGTTCTTTGCCAATAACCAAATTTACACTGAGTGTTTGAAACACCAACCACTCCTATAATAAATGAACAATTACCACCAACAAAATATTAAAGAAATTAACACAAATATAAATAAAAATTTTAATTGATCGCACCTTTCGATTTCTTTCCAAATGCTTTCGGATGGCAACAGCCTTTTTTATGAGATAATACAGATCTTCTGGGAGATCAGGAGCTAGGCCTTGAGATTTGAGAATACGAAGGATTTTATTTCCAGTCACAAACCTTACTTGGGCTACACCATGGGAGTCCCGAAGTATGACACCTGAAATATTAAAAAGAAATGGATAGTTAAGACTGAAGTCTAAGGTAATTGTGAAGCCAGCTCCAACAATCAACACCTCAGATTTGTGCATAATCGTTTGAATAATAACCACGGCCACATTAAAAATACAAATCATAGGAAATTATGTTAACTAAAATTGTCAGATATGCGTATAATATACAATGATTAACGTGGTATAAATGTGTGTATATAATGTATAATAAATTGTGTGATATAATGCACAAATGAAATACAGTGTATCTTTTTATAATTATATTAAATTTTTGACTTGTTTTGGTTAAGAACATTTGTAAGTTCTAGTTTGGATAGGCACATATTTTGATGAGTGTTTACACTTTTGCCTGTCCTGGTATCTCTAGAATTGCTCACTATTTGTTGTATTAGCAGTATGCGTAGGTATTTTTTTATCGTAAGTTGTATGAAAGGTAATTTTTAAATTGTATATTTTTATACATTTTTAAAAACCGAATAAATATAATAATAATAATACTTCTTTTACACTGCCAAGAATATTTATGTAATAACTTTTAAACTATGTTAAACATACCAATTTGTGAGGGGGTCAACCCTTTCTTAGCAAGCTTAAAAATCTGATCCTTGACATCATCTGATGACAGTTTCAACCATGTTGGCACACTTCTTCTGTAAGGCAGCGAGGAACTGGAAATACCCTTTCTAAAAATATCAGAAAAATATATATATTCATATAGAATATAAAATATATAGACCACCTGTCTGGTGGGTGGAAAGCCTCCGTCTATATCACTATAAGACAAATGAATGGGCATAGCATAGGCAGGCCTATTCATAGACTGTAAAGCAAGATCTGCACAGGGAATGTATCCTTGAAATTGGCCTTGAAATTCGTCCCCGCATTCCAGAAAATAAGGGCCGATTTCTGTGTGTGTGTGTGTTTCTGTGGGTTGACCTATCTATCTAGGCCTAGGCTATATAAAATCATAGTATTATGCACACCTATTTTCCTATCGATTTTTCACGCAAATTCGATACAGTTTTTGAGGTATCATCCACGCAATTAGAAAACTTTACAGTTTTGGCCTTTGGCTTTTCCAACAACTGTCAATAATAACAATAAACATCATGAAACAACATATCACAATAATGAATAATAGCCTGCCTAATTAAAAAATCAAACATTCAATTACCATCAACAGGCACATAGCCATAGATAATATAAATCAAACAGTACACGAATAATTTCATGTAGTAAAAACAAACAGGCTAGGCCTAGTATTACAGCTAATCAAATGTTTAGGTACGAGTACGCCAAAGTGGGTACGACGAGTTGTTGTGTATACGTGTGGGCTTTTGGATGGGTAGGTACGAGTTGACCAAAACACCCACGAGAAAGACACTACGGGACGGTCACCCATTCCACAACTAAGCTTAGAGCATGCTAGTTCTCACTTTTTGACAACTAAAAGAAAGTTTGGGCATTCATATATATTTATACAGCATATTTTATCTACATTATGTGAAATAAATGTGATTTTATAAAGGAATATTTCTTTACCCAGGCGCATGCATACGACCCATGATGGCAGATTTTACGAAGAGAAAGGTCACGTGGTACTTTGTACGCTTATCTTCCTCATTCGTTCATAATAAAATAAATCTTACTTACATTAGTATAATTTGAATTTTGCTGTTCAATTTATTAAAATAATACATTTTTTATATATAAAAATACATTATTAGTGTAAATATTATTCTAGAATATTTATGTAATTTATAATATATATTTTAGTAGTCTAGGTAGGACTTTCATTGATAGGTTAAAGGTCACTTCTAGGTGCCTTAATTTATTTGTGGGTCAACCTACGACTCGCGAAAGATCGAAATGAAGTTCGGCCGAAATGGCGACGCTGACCGACTGGACTGCAAATAATTCAAGTAAAATTTCTACTACTAGCTAAGGCCTCATTATATTATCTGGTAGTCTAGTACGAATTTAACATTTAATTTTTTTAGTGAATTTCTTCAGTGAAGCACGAACGAGATGGCACCCACCAAGAAGTTAGAGAGATCAATGTCAATGTCTCGTGTCCAGAAGACCCTGCCAGGGTTTGATATTCCCCTGGGAGGTGAGATGGACAAAGGGGCTACAGCCTCTGAGCAAAATATGTGGCTTTTCGAGATTGCCTGGGAAGTAGTAAACAAAGGTACGCCTGAGTCATTGGTTCTGTATTTTTGCAGTCTCAGTTTTGGTTGTAATTATAGGAGCCTAGCCCTAGGGGCCTATATAAATTTAATTGAATATTTTTGTTTAAATAAATAATAATTATTAATTCAGTAATTGATGGCCTTATTTAGGCCTAGGCCTAGCATTTCTGTAAAATTTAGGATATGCCTAGGCCTAAATGTTTTCAAATATTAAGTACAGTATTTTTTTAGTAAAGCGCATTGAGGCTTTATAGCGGAATGCCCTCATAAAAGAATCAAGTTATTATTATTATATGATATAAACGAGGCAGCAAATGAAAATGTAGACCTACAACTTGCAGGAGGAATGCCTATCTATATAATGTGCACACATCTATGATATAGCTGCCAGATATTTGTAGAAGCTGGAGCAGATCAGTTTGGAACCCACACAAAGAATGATGCAGCCAAGTTGGAATCAATGGTGTGCAGCAAGTCTTTTCTTTCAGCAGATTGACATTGTAACCTCCATGCTAAATGACCTTCGGTGACAAAGTTTAGAAGAAAGACATAAATATAGTGTCTTCCTGATGGAGATGTAACTTGTAGACCGTGGGTTGAGGCTCCAAAATCGGCTTAGTTTACGAATTCTGTGACCCACCGATCCGCGCTACTTGGCATTCGCACAAAAATGTCAATACTATTTTATTGAAACATAATATAATTGTCGGCAATCGTAAATTTGGGGAAACTATAACAAAAAATGAGAATTTATCTTTCGAAAAAATAATGTCGTTCACGAAAGCAGTACCCAGTCACAGCACACTTACCATACCTGTTAAGCATTGATGAGACACTATTAGCCAATCACAAATGTTCTTGTAAACTCGGTAACTAATGTAAACAATGTCGCAAGGAAAGTGACAATGTATAGCAATTTGGACGAAAGTTCTCCTGTTTTAGTGGAATATTATGATATAAGTATACCAGCCTTTAAATAAAATACATTGGTAATAGTTTGTAAGATTTTAGAGGTAGTAAATTGCATTTCCCGTCTTCTGTCGACTGCCATACCGTAGTTTTTTAAGCCAAAGTCGACCGTGCTGTATGTGTATTGTATTACTTATCTAGGCCTACATATGCATAGTAGGAAGGGCAAGAAGTAATGTTCATCGACTTTGAATGAGACAGGAAATTCCTGTAAATATATAATATATTTTGATTCCATTTGGAATCACTTTTTTTTTTCTGTTTTTGTTTTTCTATAATTAAAAAAATGTACATTTTAAAAGAAAACTGAGGCTGAATTACTTCAAAAAATAGAACACATTGAGGCTGATGTAAAATTTCAAATGTTTTTATTTGCATGCAATGTAAATAAATAACATTAATCAGTATTTCTTGCCATGCCTGTTGATTTTTGTTTAACTGCTTGAAGACCTTGGTAATATGGACTGAATAAATGAATAAAAGTAAAGCAATTGATGATTCCAATAAGGTGAAACAAATAAATTTTTAATATACCTCAGTTCAGCCAGTTGCATCCCATCAGCACTTTCATTATCTCTCTGATCACTCACTGGGTATATACATTTAACTACACAATGTCAGTAAACACAAGGTTGAAAGAAGTTTATGACAAAAATCTGAACTTTTATATGAATATTATTGAAACACTGTAGCACATCATATACCTACACAGAACTGCTTTAAACATAGCTGAATATAGAGTTCAA
>NW_022756589.1:499800-500272 GCF_011630105.1 Anneissia japonica
ATATAATATTATCAATGTAGCCAACCAGCATAAACAATTTAAAAGAAACTAGAAATAATGAAAGTTTTGCTGTATTCATTATCATTTATCAGCAAGTACTGTTCTGTTATTTTCTTCTTTTCATATTTCATTGTAAAGTACAATACAATGCAATTCAAAAGTCAATGCAAATTTTTATAAAGAAAATAAATGTGTTGTTGATAAATGTTCATACAAGGAAAAACCTTAATAATATCTGGTAATATTTCTCAATACAGTGTATGGTATGATGTCATATCAAATAGATAACAACATTCATACAAACAGTATACAGTTCCAATCTGATAGGACTACAGTACTTTCAATTGATTCATGTTTCTATCCATGGCCTATAATATGGCCTGAATTGCCACCAGATCCTTATCCCTCATGTAGTGACAAGGCTTCATTCTGATTTGCAGTAGCAGCCTCAAGTAATTCCACCACTCAATGT
>NW_022756589.1:500442-520700 GCF_011630105.1 Anneissia japonica
AGATGTGTATAAGAGACAAGCTTCGACGGAAACTTAATAGGCCTCACTGAGGACTCGTATTTGTTGTTTTCCACAGAGTTGCACATCCTTAAATTTCTTTTAAGCTGTTTACGCTTAATGACACAACCATACTCTAGGTTCTTACAACATGTATCACAAAAATATGCCTGAAACCGGCTCAGATTTATCATTGGAAGAACTTCTGGCCAACGCCATACTTGCAAGTGGAGTGTGTTGTTTACTATTTACATTGGACAAACGGCATAGAAGGTAGTTTGTGATTGGCGGAGGGCCTTGCAGCTAAGCCAAACTTCATTGTTAGTCGTCTTCTGATTGGCTATAGTTACGTAGCAACTTTTGATATAAATTCTCATTTTTGGTTACAGTTTCCCCAAATTCACGATTGCCGACAATCAAATTATGTTACAATTTAATAGTATTGACATTTTTGTGCAAAAGCCAGGTAGCCCGGATTGGTGCATCACAGAATTGAACGTTTTCGATCCTCAACCCACGGTCTATTGGTAGTTAAGGTGATTGCCTTCCAATTTTAGAGTCCTGGGTTCAAATCCTGTGCAGAACAGGATTTCTTTCTCCACTACCTACTGTAAGCCTCTTAATGAAACTTGGTTTATGAAGTATCTCATTATTTTTTCAATTTTATTGTACTTACTTTTATTTACTTCTCCAAGTTTAAAATTTACGATGTTATTGTAATAATTATAATAGTATGCAGTGAAGTAATACCTTATTAGGAATCCACAGTGTTATTTATAGACAGTGAATATATTTTTTTTATCATTTGTTTACATTCGCATAAATTTATCAACTTAAAAAAAATTAAGGCCTAAATTTGGTAACAAAATGTAGACTATGCCTATGTACTGTAATTTCCATTGAATGTTTTTCTCTTTCTATACATAGTCGGAGGAATTTATACCGTAATAAGATCAAAGGCAGGTGTCACTGTTGATGAGATGGGGGATCAATATTTTCTACTCGGACCTTGTAATGAAAATTGTATTAAAACTGAAGTAGAAGTTATTGAGCCAGAACATCCAATTATCAAGAGAGCAGTTGAAATGATGAGAAAGAATGGGGTGAAAGTAAGTCATGATACTTAGACCTATGTTATGGCCAGTGGTGTATCTAGGAGATGCATGGGGGTGGGGAAGGTGCATGCCCCCCCCCCCCCAAAAAAATCTGACGTCCTCAGGTAAATGTTTGAAGCAAAACATCATCATTCAGGTAAATGTTTGAAGCAAAACATCATCATCTTATATCTCTTTATTTTATGAGATAATGACCCTATACTTAATTATTGAGTGCCCACTTCACATTCACACCCCCCCCCCCAGACTTCTAGATGTGCCACTGGTTATGGCATTTATTACTGTACTTGTAAAAGGTCGTATAAAATGACGGCCATAACTACCATTAATTTATGCTTGTTCTATAAATCCAATTGTGTGTATAATAAAAGATATAAAATTAACACAATAATCTACATTTATGCTTCTACTATAAATTAGGTTGTGTGTGGCCGTTGGCTGATAGACGGCTACCCGAATGTCATTCTCTTTGATATTGGCTCAGCTGCTTGGATGCTAGACCAGTGGAAAAAGGATCTCTGGGAATTGGCACACATTGGTATTCCATGGCATGACAAGGAATCAAATGATGCTGTTATTTTCGGAAATCTAGTGCAGTGGTTTATTGGAGAGGTAATCAATATAATCTGGAAATGTATATATGTATCACTCTAATGCTACACAAATACTACTATTAGTTTCACAGGGCAATCCGAAGAGTCATAATTATGTAAATAGTATTTCATATAAGAAAGTATAATACATACTTCAAGTACTGAAATGCACGCCATCGTGTTGGGATTCAGTATTTCTACATTAATTTTGTCATCCAGAATTCCATTTCAATACTTGAAATATGTATTATACATCCTTATCTGACAATAATCAGTGGACCTTTCAGTATTTTATTTGACCTTTAAATAATCTTGGTCCCTAGTTCAGTTGTATCACTGCTCTCCTTGATGTTTAGCTGGAGGGCTGAAATGTAAGTTTTGATAGTGCACTGTCTTCTGGATAAGAGGTGTAAGCTATTATAGTCCTATGTGCAACTTAGAGCATAGAATAATCTTGGTCCCTAGTTCAGTTGTAAGCTATTATAGTCCTATGTGCAACTTAGAGCATAGAATAATCTTGGTCCCTAGTTCAGTTGTAAGCTATTATAGTCCTAGGTGCAACTTAGAGCATAGAATTACTGCTCTCCTTGATGTTTAGCTGGAGGGCTGAAATACAAGTTTTAATATTTCACTGTCTTCTGGATAAGAGGTGTAAGCTATTATAGTCCCATGTGCAACATAGATGCTGTACATGTTGACGCGTTTGTCTCCCGGCGTACCCTCCAAATCACCACCTTTGTAGTTACAAGGCTTGCCCTTGGTGTATTTCACGCTTAATAAATCCAACCAACCAAATCCGATGTAAGTTTATGTTCCTTAGTCTGTCAAATCAGAATTTAGGCTTAGTCCTTCTAATGGAATAATGGTTTCAAAATGCTTGTACCTAATGATACTAAAGAATATTAAACAGTTAGAAGCTCTTGAAGTTACAGTATATCCACGAAAGACAAATTATGATCTTAAAAAAGATTACCATTTAATTTTTTACAGGAGGGCTGACAACAATGTTTTGTACTCTCTTGAAAATGCAATCTGTAACTTTTTTCTTCCTATAACAGTTCCGTGCAGGTTTTGATTCTGATGATAAACCACTGATCATGACTCAATTCCATGAGTGGCTGTCAGGGATAGGACTGATGCTGTGCAGATTGCGCAAGGTTGATTGTTGCACTATCTTCACAACGCATGCCACATTGCTAGGAAGATACCTATGTGCTGGCAATGTAGATTTTTATAATAATCTGGGCAAGGTTTGTGTCATTTTTCTTGCGTTAAACAAACAAATTAGCCATCTTTTAATTTAAACTGCACATGATTGCTGTGCAGACTATGTCAGGCTGATTTTTGCACTATCTTCACAATGCATGCCACATTGCTTGAAAGATACCTATGTGCTGGCAATGTAGGTTTTTATAATAATCTGGATAAAGGTTTATGTTGCTTTTATTGCCTACACAAACAAAGTAAGCTATCTTGTAGTTTAAACTGCACATGAATGCTGTGCAGACTATATCAGATTCTTGCCCTAACAAACCAATAAACCATCTTGTAGTTTAAACTGTACATGCACTTGTTGGAAGTCAATACATATACAAATTATATAAATGACTTACAGTAGTTAATTGAACTACAAATTCATTTGAGGCAAGCAGACTTGGGATATTGGTTGTAGAATTCCTAATTTTAATCCAAGTTAAAATAGACTCGGACTGTTGAAATGTCTGTGTTCCTTCTAATTGTACAGTCCATTAATGGACAAACAATTCATTAATTAAAAGTTAATTAAAATGTCTTTAATATATAACAAATAATGATTGATGTTGACCAACATTATAAAAATTACTTCTATTTTTTAATGTTTAGTTTAAGGAAGTGTGGCAGATGTAAAGTACTTTCGATTGTATTTTTATCCAGTTTGACATTGACAAGGAAGCTGGGCAGCGTGGGATTTACCATCGCTATTGTATGGAGAGGGCAGCAGTGCATATGGCCCATGTATTCAGTACGGTCTCTGAGATACTTGCTATAGAAAGTGAGGCTCTACTAAAAAGGAAACCAGGTAAACATGAATTATACAGCCGACAGATTTAGGGGAAGCGTGTGGGGCATACTGTATGTATCTGTGTTTTATTGGAAGCTCCTATTACTATTAAAAGGAGCTTTTCATTGTTTTGAATGATTTTTTTTAAGTTTTTCATATTTTTATCTTAAATGCCTTTTCAGATGTTGTGGTACCTAATGGTTTGAATGTAGTGAAGTTCCAAGCCATGCATGAATTCCAAAATCTTCACGCAAAGGCCAAAGAAAAAATCAATGACTTCGTCAGAGGGCACTTTCATGGGTAAGTTACGATAATTATTAACATTTTCACAAAACTGCTGTGTGCTCTCATAAGCCATCTAACATATATATATTTACCGTTTAGCAATTAGAGTAGTTGCGTATCATACACTAGTGGATGTGAAAGCTAGATTAATGCATAAAAATATTCTTGTGGGCTTGCAAGGCCAAAGGAATTTTTTGAAAGCATTAATCTAACCTAACCAGGTGCGCATTGTAATGCTAGGTGTAAAAAAACTAGCCTAAAATTCATTGCACCTAGAATATATGGCAATACTATACATACAAGTTAAATTGGCCTTTTTCACACAAACCTAAAAAAGATTAAGCAAACCGTGCACTAATAGAAATTTGATGAATGGTTGGTGATAGGAACCTAACATTAGGATTTACAGTGATGATGTTACAATTGACTTACAATTAGGCCTTTGACTTGGTCTGTTCAATATTGCTCTTCAATTTCTTACTTTCCTCAAACAGTTGCTATGACTCCTTAGTGATTCATGGCTTCTGACCTTTCTTCTTGTACCCTAGTACTTCTTCACAGCCTCCTTGTGAGAATCCTCAAATCGTGCCACTTTTTCTCAACATCATTCTTATCTTCCTCTGTATACTCACTAAGAACCTGAAATCTGAGTTCAATGGTAAACTTTGATCTGATGTTGGGCTGTTTTATACACTGAACAATCAAATATAAAAACTGGGAACAAATGATATAATTTATAAAATATTAATTTATATTTTTTATACAGCACATATATTGTAGGATTTGTGTACCTATTCTAAACAGTATAATATTAAACAAGTGTAATTGTTTTGATCATAATTGTTGGGGACTTATGGTACATGTGTTATTGAGTGATCAATTAAAAAATGTAATAATTCTTTTTCAGACATCTGAACTTTAATCTTGATAAAACATTGTATTTCTTCATTGCTGGCCGCTATGAATTCTCCAACAAAGGTGCTGATCTATTTTTAGAATCGCTAGCGAGACTCAACTATTATATGAAGGTAAGCAAGAGTCTTTGGCAACATTAGTTTACCCCTACTACAATCTTCTCTTTCTCAGATTCAGCAACTAAAACTCAGGTCATTCTTATGTCCGCACTCACAAAGTAAGAATTCCAAAGTGAAATTGGGTCGTCTGATATGCCCAACATACAGAAATTGTCCAAAATCTTCTCAAACTCGGGGGGTGGTAATATTTGCAAATTGCCTAGTACCGTACCTGCGCAAATAAGCGCCCTGTTTGAATAAGCGCCCCTCTTGAATAAGCATCCCTCCTAACGTAAAAATTTCCTTAAGCGTCCTGTTTGAATAAGCGCCCCCCTCGATAATATCATAAGATTTTCTTTTTAGTAAGTCAATAATCCAATCAATCCTGGGACTGTGATTGTTGGTACAATTTGAGCTGCAGAGTGGAATCACATTCTTCTTATGTCAACATCAAAATGAGGATATATCAAAATGAGGATATTTTTCTTGAAGAGATGAGAGCACCGATCCCTGGACAGACAGTATATTTTCAACTTTCCTCTTCTTACATATTTGTTTAGGCCTCATCCTACTCCTCTTTTTCTTTTTCCGACAATTTGCACCTTTAGCACATTCTCATCTGAGTTTTCAAGAAAACTGCAATGATCCTGCCATCCTGCTAATCTCAATCAGCTGATGGCCAACAAGCTACCACTACTCACCACCACTAATTGCATCTGCTATTCTGCTTGATTTTCATCTATTTCCGTAAGCGCCCCCTCAATTTCCACTCTGTTTTCATAAGCGCCCTGTTTAAATAAGCACCACGTTTGAAGAAGCTCCCCTCAAAAAGTGCAAAAAATATTTTAAGCGCCCGGATGCTTATTCGCGCGAGTACGGTGTACAGTACTTGTTTTTATATAAATAAATGTAGATTTCAGTATTGTTTTTCAAATCATTAACACATGTACATCTGTTCACTTGTTTTTGTGCATAGAGAACCTAGTATTTTGCACAGTACAAATGTATAACCTTTAACCGTGTAATAAATTATTTGAGTCAACAAAGTTCTACCTGTATTCTATTTTTTTTACATAGAATTCAGGGTCTGAGATGACAGTAGTAGCTTTCTTGATCTTCCCTGCTCGCACGAACAGCTTTAACGTAGAGTCACTCCGAGGCCAGGCTATCAGTAAACAGATGAAAGAAGCGGTTTCTGACATTCAAGAGAAAATCGGAAAGAGAGTGTTTGAACATGCTCTTAGGTAAGAAATCCCTCTTGATTAAATTAAGAAGTTTGTACAAGATTTTTCCTATTTCTTGTTTTGTTGTGTACATTGTTTTATTTCGCATACTGTATTTATTCAAATAAAGGCCTGGGGCATTTATTGTTGATAGAGTTTTTGAGGGGGCATTTATTCGAGGGAGGTGTTTGTTTTTTCTTTGTGTAAAATGTATATGTATGTATTCAAATAAACACTGATTTATTTCACTGTAAATGTGTACTACAACATATAATTGCCACCAGAATAAAGACTTACTGATCGTAACCAGGTTAACCAGGTTAGAAAAATGTAATTCTACTGGAGTAGAACATTGATAGAATGTGTTGAGAATTAGATTTGTTTAAAGTCAGTCATTTAAGGGGGACATTATTATTTGAGGAAAAAGTAAACACCTCTGGACATTTATTCAAGGAAGGCGTTTATTCCTGATGAGGCCCTAGCGGGGGCGTTTATTTGGCTGGGGCATTTATTTAAATTGTGGTGTTTATTCTAATAAATACAGTAAGATAGTAATATTTTACATATATTTATTTCAGAGGAGAGACACCAACAGGAGATGATCTGCTTAGCCCAAGTGATATTGTACAATTGAAACGTTGCATCTACAGTGCTCAGACGCCGAACCTTCCACCCGTCTGTACCCACAATGTCATTGATGACTACAAGGATCCAGTTCTGTCTCATATCAGAAGAATCAAACTCTTCAACGCTCCAGATGATAGAGTCAAAGTAAGTTGGAAAGTACTGGCCTTATAGCACAGACTTTTTTTTGTTTGCTAAACAAGGTATAAAAAAGTCCATCCAAACTAAGTTTCTTATCTGAAAGAACAAGGCATCTCTTGGTTTTACTTGCACATGTGTATGTATAATGTCAAATCATATAAACACACACTTTGCCCTGTTACACATTGTATATTTGTATACAAACCATTTGTTCACTTTGATGTAGAGTGGTTGTCGATATCAATCACTAGTGACCAGAAGGGGTAGATCTCTACATAGTTTCTATCCCTCCACCATTATGGCATTGAACAAGTTACTAGTTTGAAATTTTGTTTTTGAAACAATGGTTTGTCAGTGGCGAAAATGGTGTCCGGTTGAAACCATTTTGCAACGATAGCAAGGGAGTAGTATCATGTGGTATCGTGACTTAACACTGTGTACTCTATATGTTGTTCATTTTTATTATCTTGTTAAACATTTAATTTTATTTTCTTTGTTCCAGGTCATTTTTCATCCAGAATTCCTTTCATCTACTAATCCGTTATTTGCTTGTGATTATTCCGAGTTTGTTCGAGGTTGCCATCTTGGTGTCTTCCCCTCATATTATGAACCTTGGGGTTATACACCAGGTTAGTGTCAGTCCTCTCATCTATTGAAATTATAGCATTATTTTATATATTATTATTTACTTAATACTATTATTCATTGATGTTTTTATAGCGGAGTGTACTGTGATGGGGATTCCAAGCGTCACCAGTAATTTGTCTGGTTTCGGGTGCTTCATGGCGCAGCAGATTGCAGACCCCACGTCTTATGGTATCTATATCATTGACAGACGAACAAAGAGTCCAGAAGAATCGGTCCAACAGTTGGCATCGGTTAGTTTCTAATTACTTATTTTAGTACAATCCAATTCACATCTTCAATTAGGAATTTGTAAGTGTCAAAAAGGTTGTATGTTCATTATAAATTATGAATAGATTTTACCAGCTATTAAACTGAAAATAATTGGTTGTTTAGTGAATATTAACGATTCTCTCTTAGACAAGAACACTCCTTTGAAAGTACTTCGAACCGTCAGCCCCTTGCATCCTGAATAACCTACTCTACAGCCATATATACACCACCTCATTTTCTTTTCATTGCATTGAGAACCTAAACAATGAAGTTTTCAAATGAATAATGTAAATAGATTTCAAATCAGAATGCCAGAAAGTTATATTTCCATTTATTCACTACCAATTTTTAAAATTATTTACTTTTATGTTTTTAGTACATGTTTGATTTTACACGGTTGACAAGAAGACAGCGTATCCTTCAACGTAATCGTACTGAACGTCTGAGTGATCTACTAGACTGGAAAAATCTTGGAGTTGTAAGTATCCTGCAAGACAGTGCTTAATTATTCTTAGTAATTTTTTGAAGTCATTATTTGCCTATGATCATTCCTTAATTAAATATGAAATGATAATTATGAGATGCAGAAATAAGATAAGTGATATTTGGAAATAAATGCATAAATCACAATTATGTGTAAATATGACCAATTATTGTGTATATTATAATGTAGTACTGATATACAATCATTCTTCTTTTCTTCATAGTATTACCGGCAGTCAAGACAGCTGGTACTAAACAAAGTCTACCCAGAGCTGTTTGATGTTGATGATAGTGATGGTCCACCGGTATGTTTTCAATTCCTAGTCAATGATTTAATGCTTCAAAATCATAATCAAGCCTCTGCAGAATGAAGTCAAGGCACCTCTAAGATTGCACAAAATTAAAATAATCAGAAATTCCTTCCAAAAATTAAATGGCACCTTTGATTATTATGTACCATTTCACTAAATTTTATGATGATCCATTCATTAGTTTTTGCATAATCTTATTGACAGCGTAAAAAAATAACCTCATTTGACAGAGATAATAAAGCTTTATAAAAATGCATATGCTATCGTAAGCCATTTAAGTGTATGTTTATATACATTAACCTTTGACACAGTCATGTACAATTGAAACTGTTAGAGGCCTTAACTTTAAAACTAGATTATTGCACTTTTCTTATAAAACGATATAATGATATAACATTTTTTTTTCATTAAAATATTAGGTATTATCCTGCAGTAATTAAATTTTTATGATGTTAATTCAGTTGTTTATATTTTCTAGTCATTCCGGTTCCCTCGAGCAGCTTCAGCACCGCCATCACCAAACAGCTCTCGTGCATCAACACCTATTCCTTCACCACCTGAGTCTGACGATGAAAACTAATTAGCAGCTCTTAATTATGAATCCCACCAATGATGTAGCATATATTTGAGAGTGTGAATTATATTAATAACAAGGTTAACAGGGTTTACAATGCCATGAGCAAAGTAAGATGTCCATTTTACGTACCCCTTGGTACCAAGGGGAGTTTGTAAATTGAAAAAATTTGTAAGCTAAATCAGGAGTCTTTCCAGTACCTAGGCCTAGCTGTCCCCTGCCATTGAGCGCCAATAGGTTGACGGTGGCTAGGCCTAGCAGCGTGGGAATACCACGCAAGGGCCTAGCTGAATTTACCTTCAATAAAAACCAAATTATTTTAATCTCTGGCATTTTTCCACTATTATTTTTAATCTTATTCAAACATCTGTATGTTTTATGGACCGTTCTATCGTGTTCATTCTAGTTGTTAGTCGTTGAACTTTGTTGTTTACATGTGCATTTCCCAATTATATCTAGCATTAACGATGTCAATAAGTTGCTGACCCCAACACTCTCATTTGTTATCGTAAACATGTGCGCTCAATCCGACAACACTTGCGTTGGTAGTTCGTTGTTCTGGTTAGGTTTATTACATTAATATAGTGATTATTATACAAGCAATGGAAGAAAAGATTGAAATGTTAATAAATAAATACAACAAACTTGATTTTATTAAGAGAAATATACATTATCCCTTTGTAAAATGTGCGCAATCATACTTTTTTTACGGTAATAATTGGTCGATGATGACGTTATCAGCGGCAAATACTATTTGAAAAATTTATGTTCATAAAATGGATGTTTTACTGTAATTTGATGTACATGCTTGGATTTGCTACTTAAATGATGTGTCAAAGAGTGGCAAGCTATTGTATACACACTGTGATAACCATTTTAAAACTAATTTTTAAATTCTAAATTATTTCCTTAACAGTGATACAACAAAAATGTTATAGAACTAAATGTTTGATCAAAATAATGGACATTTTTAAAATTATAATTGTTTCCTTAGATGGAGGTATTAACAGTTTTAGAATTTGAATAGAAAACCATTTAATATAAATTTGGTTTTCCAAATGAATTTGAGAGAAAAATGGATTGATAACCAATGCTGTGAAATTTATTGTGCAAGGTTTGTGGAAAAAATCCTAAACATCTAAAAGAATCTGAATTAATTCGTCATTAATTTGATATCTTCTTTAATCCCATGGTGTATTTCCTAGAGATTTTGATTTGTGTGATTCTTCTTCCACATCTAGTTTGTCAGCATTATATCATTTAATTTGTCTTAATTTTATAGTTTTTAATATACCTTTATTTACTATTAAATTTTTTTATTCGTACTTCAAATACCTATAACTTCCAAAAAATAGACAAATAATACATTTATTAATCATAGCTTTTAATATGTGCAGGTTATAAAATGCAATCTATGAACATTAAGAGAATATATGAATAAATCACTATATTGTACTTGATTGTGAATGTTTCTTAATATAGAGTTGATTTACGTATGTTATTGTATACCTGCACCACCCGGTCCTACAAATGAATTATGCAAAATGCATCATAAACAATGGTGGGCCAGAGTAGGGACTTTCAGAGATAGATCGCCCACTCACTCACTTTAGCCCCTCCCAGTGGCGTATCTAGAAGTCTTGAAATTGGGGTGCGTGAAGCTGAAGTGAGGGGCTCGATGATCAGTTAGGGGCGCCAACTTGCAAAATAAGGTGATTTTTTTTGGGGGGGGTGTGACTGGGGATTGCGCACCCCCTAGATACACCACTGGCCCCTCCTAGCTATAATCTTGCCTATTTACAATGGGAAAATAACATTGATTTTTTTGCACCGAGAGGGTGGTGCTGGAGGAGCCAGTGCTCCAGGCCTGTGTAATACCAGATATTGTTTCTTGAAAATTTATTGGAATATCAGTGGCAGATCCAGGAATGTGAAATAGATTGGGCTAAAGGAGGGACTTTCATAGATAGAGGGTCTATACCACCTCAGCCCCAGCCATGGTGATGGTGGGCTGGGGCTGAGGTAAGAAAAATATTATAACGGCAATAAGAAAAAAACAGAGCTACTATTTTTACTTACTTGTGTTCAGATAATATCTATCTATCTTGTTTTGTAAAATTTTGGTTTAAATGTTTTGGTCCCAATATGTAGGTTTGTATAATCATATGAAACCCAAGTGGACATAAAAAAAAAATCAATCAATATTTATTTTTTTCAATGCTTTTTTTATTTATTCATTAATTAATACCACCACCATGGAAGACTAAAGAAAGCTTAATTATAACTTGGATGGTGGAATTAATATGGCAAATATTTAGCTCTATGGCACATAATTCTTATCTTAAACAAATTTATTGCTTATGAGATGCTTTAAGCTATCACTAATGTAATGAAATGTTAATAAATTTCTGTTTATAAAAAAAAAAAAAAAAAAATTGGTTAGACAATAACAATTTTCTCTGCTGTATACTTATTACATTTCTCAAATTATTTAATTATCCAAAATGCAAATAATTTGGAATAAAAAATAGCATTAACTTCTTAAAAACAAAAGAGTTATTCAATACATAAATATTTCAGTTCACACCATAAGCCACTACGTGGCTTAAACATCTAAAAACTTTGCATGACTGTTGTGGCTCAAACATCTTACATCTGTAGTTGTGGAACCTCTTAAAGTGTCAATTCCTAGCCACAAATTTAATCTGGGAATGAAGGCACAATTTAAAAATTAATTTAAATCCAGAAAAAAAATTAAATACCAATTAACTATTGAGTTATCAAAATAATTGATTAGTACACTTTTGTAAATCTAGAATTATACTAAAATGATTTTAAAATTTAAACATATAATGCCCTCTATGGCTTAAGCAGGTGGGGAAATAACAGGTGTTATGATGCACCTGGTTTAATATGCAAAACGCCTGTCCTCTGCATAGCCAAGTTTCTCCAGGTTAGGTTGGCAGGCATAGTTGATCATTGGTGGTGGCCCGCACATCAGTATTAAGGTGTCGTCACCAGGAGGTGGCATTCTCGCTTTCAGCATGTCCTCATTAATGAACCCAGAGCTGTACTTCCAAGCTATCAGAAATAATATAATCAATACAATGAATATACTCTACAGTATTTGGCATTTTTTTAAATGTTTAATCAAGATACATGAATACTATAAACTGAATGGCAATTTGTAGATAAATTTTTACCTTCGTCAGGTCTATCAAGAGTGTACCAAAGATGGAATCGAGATTTCTGTTCACTAGCAATCTCCTCCAACTCGTCACGAAGAAGGATGTCGGCTTCTGTCTGTTAAAATATACATTTAGCGTGCTGTAGTTACCCACACATTTAACTTTCTATATAAATATTGTTTCATAATATCACAAAATAGTAAAATACACTGTATTTATGTTCCTTTTCAATAAATATTAATATTATACATATATTATTATAAACATTTATGTTATTTTTTGTGAATGGTAAATTTCTTGTTTGATTTCCTATTTTGTACTTTAGTCTGCAATTTAATTTTAATGAATAAATATAGTTTTCTTTTATTTTGTAAACATAAAGCACTTCGTAAATTAATAGTGAAATACCAAGGTTTGTAAGAGTCATCCATCATTATATATCGGTACAAAAATAAATACATATTCCTGTGACATGAATTAAGTTATAGTAAAACCAAACTTACCTGGTTAGCAAACAGGAGCCAGAGTTCAGTTTTGTCCTCTGGGTGTTTGAACACCTCACGGATCAACTGCAACATGGGAGTGATACCTAAAACACACAATCAACTATAAGTACTGCCCGTATATGGGCATGATGATATCCTATCACATCCATACAGTATATGGACAAGACATTTTATATCATATCCATTTACGAGCAAATCACAGAAATTTGTCATATAATTTGATAATGTGTGTGTAAAATGGCCACCAACCAGCATTACTATTTACAGTAAAGCACTGTATTTAGTTTAGTTTAGAATTTGAATTCAAAATAACAGGTTATAACAACTTACCTGTACCACCTGCAATAAGCCCAACCTTGGTGGCAGTCTTGGTTTCAGGTGGGGATTTCTTGTCAGGACGAATACTAAAGTTACCTGTAAACAAGTTAATAGAAATATTAAAATCAGTGCATTGAATCAGCAAAGCATAGTGGCAGGCAGCATAACACATTTTGGTAACCAATGTGTGTGCGCTGAAGCATAGAAGTCTGTGGTTTTGTACCATTGCTCTTTAAAAAATATAGGTTATAGTTCACATTATTAAAAGTGGCATTTATGCCATTATTCCCTGGTACAGCTTGGCCCATGTAAAATTACTATAATGTCTCTATACAAAGTTTATTATCAATAATCTTATTATATTTGCTAACCTTACCCTTTCCATTATAGATAAGGCGACCACTTGGACCTCGGACATCAATTCCATCTCCAATCTCCATAGAATCCAAGTATTGCGACATTTTACCACCAGCTGGGAATTTTGGGTTGACATCCTTCATGTACACCTGTACAACAAATAACAATTAACTAATTAATAATACATTAATTCTGACTATGTGTATTCATTAATTATATAATGGAACAAGGGACGCATGTCAGAAATAATTTAGCAAGTGTTTCCTGCTACATCGCTTCCATGTGATAGCTCATCCGTGTAAAATTTGCATCTGGTCATCGTAATATCCGTCTAAGAAAAACATGTATTACAGAGGCTGCTAAACATAGTACTGATTTGTCTGCATGCTCTCAGGGCGGAGCTTATCTTTTATTGTAGCCTCACACATATTTGCACTCTCTGCAGGGCTGGATTAAAGGGATGTGGGGCCTGGGGCTGTAATTGCAAGTGGGCCTAAATACAGATTTTCTGTGATTTTTCCTGGGGTTCGGGGGCCTATTTTTCCCAATTGGGGCCTGTGGGCCTGGGCCTGGCGCCCCCAAATGCCCCTATGTTAATCTGGCTGTCTGCACTTTTAGCAAAGATCTGAGTTTAGTTCAGAGATATTAGTGGGAAAGTCTCAGGAAATCTTTGTTACATATAAGCTCACGTCCTATGTAAAATATTGTATTGTGTGAATCTAGTACAAGCCATCATTTTTACAAGAATACAAACAATGAGTCGCATTTTGTGTTCAAAAGAAAGTGAGCTTTGAAAGGCCAACAGTACTGTCATGTTAGTATATTGTAGCATGGGCTGTACACTGCCTGATGCTTACCTTGATAACAAGGTCCATGTAGCCTTTGTCATCATCGCTGGTTACAGGTGTGTAAGGACGGACCACGAGGTTGCCGTCAAGACGGACAGACAGGTATATGTGCTGACCTGTTGACAATCACATAATTAATAACATTTTCTTTTTTAAAGCAAAATTAAGAGGTGGAGGTGGAGGTCGTGAGTTCGATTCCTTCTCAAATCACTTGCAATTTTTGTTTGCACGTATTTGGGAACAGACTGAGTGTTCAGCATGATAATACATCAGGTAGGGCTAAACATTACTCCTATAATATAATAAACTTTAAACTAACACTTAAAAACAATATTAATATTGTAAAGTATTGCAATTACCTAAAAATAGGTTTGCTAACAATAATATCAGCAATAACAACAATTAAGATAAGACAAAAAGAGAGCTGGCAAGATGTATAAAGGAGGACACAGTTTAAGTTACCATACAAAGATCAGAGTCTTTTTAAAATTAGTTTTGAAACTACAAATATGTGGTTTAGTTTTGAGACTGGCTAAGAGCGAGTTCCAAAGTTTGGGACCTAAATATAAAACTGAAAGATTTCTAAGATTAGAATAGATGTATAAGGTTCAGTTAATTAATTATCTGCACCCCTATTACTTAAGCCATGCTGGTCAGATGTCTTTATAAATTGGATGCAGATATGAATAGGAATAAGTTTTATTATTATTACTTGAACAAAGCAGTTTGAAACCGAAAGGTCCACTGATTAATCTCAGATAAGAAAGTATAATACATACTCCAAGTATTGAAATACACGCCATCGTGTTGGGATTCAATATTTCGACATTAATTATGTCATCATCAGGAAAGCAGTTTGAAGTTTATAACAAATATGTAGAACATTAAACTTGTAATCCTGGTCAACTTAAGGTCCAATGCAAAGATTATAGAAATTGTATTATTTACAAATGTCAATCAGTGGCATATCTAGGTGAGGGATCATGGATGCACACCCTCCCCATCCCTAAAATAACTTGCACCCTCAATCTCCCCATTGAAAATGTTCAAAGCAAAAAAATCATGTTCAAGTAGATAAAAATCACCTTATATCATCTTATTTTGCAAACAAGCGCTCCCCACTTTACCTAACGGCCCTGACTTCACCTAGCGCCTCCCCACTTCACCTTTGCACCCCCATCAGGTCCCCCCCATTTTGGGATTCATAGATATGCCACAGATGTTTATTAGCAAGATAGAAGATTGCTCATTCTAATTTTCAAATGAAAGCTAATAACTAACTTAATAACTAAGCAATTCAATATTGCATTGAATTTTTCAACATAGCACAACACAGCGCAATACAACACAACACAACACATATCTTTAATTCTTTTAGTTCCAACAGCTTGTATTCAACATATTTCTACTCTTCTTTTTATATAACAAGAGCAGTGGAAGCATAAATTATTGATTGATTTCAATCAATTAAATATGAATATTAGTAAACATACATTAATTTGCTATTTATGTATTCTTTTTTTATGCAATATATATTGGTTTCTTATACTGATACTAATATGCATGTTTACACAGATGGAATTCTGCAATTTAATGTATATATGATATGATACTGACTTGGTCTAAATTCAACAAATTGGTTTGACCATGCAATGTTTGGCTTTCAATTCTTACTGTCCAAACATTAACATCATCATCCTAGTGGTGTAACTAGAATTCCTGAGGCCCTGGTCAAAAATTCTTCGGGTCCTACCCACCAGTGTGGTGTGGGTCACACTGTTCCCTATATGCTCATTAAAAGGCTCACTAAGCCATTTTGGGGCCCAGGGTCCATAGAAAAAAAATCTTAATTAATATCCTAGGGCCCCTTGTGTTACGCTGCTACATTACCACAATGCCACTTACTAAAAATACCAGTACTGAAATTAATGAGCGACTGTGTATGACAAGGTCAAGCACATGGCGGTTTTAAACATTTAATGGCACTAAGTGTAATCATCTATGCTGTAGATTTTGTGTAGATTAAATGTCATTTCCAAAAAAATTACATTCTGATTAAATTACATTCTGATCAAATTACAAGCATAAACATGCAATTATAATTATTATAACTGGGCGACAATGACTGCTTAACAGAAGAGCATGTCCAATGGGAAGCATATAAGTGGAAGGCTGGTGCAACCCCCTAGAGAAGTTTACCTTGCACAGTAAAGGAAGGTAAAGGTAATGATGGCACAAATTTTACACAGTACCAGCATTATTAACTATCACTGGCTTTATCTTATTTGCATATTCCATATGCAAATGATATGGTTTTTTGATCTAGAAAAAAAAAACACAATGGCACAATATCAAACTGAGAATGAAAACATAAAAAATGCAATAATAATCTGTACTAACCAACAGGAAGGCCGAGGATATGCTCAGCTGATGGTAATGCAAATCTAAATCTTCTGGTATCAGGACTCACAACCTAAAGAAGAAAATCAACACAATGTATATCTATTTAGTGTTAATGGTAACATTCTCAACAGTTTAACAATTTGTATCACCATGTTTTGACCATGCTCTACAAAAAAAAGCCACACATTGTACAATGCAATGTAGACAGAAATCTCCCTTCCATTAGAAAATAAAATGATGCATTTAAATTAATGGGCAAAGTGAAAGACAAACTGGATAAAAAACTAGCTAAATAGTGTATCTTTAGAATAGTCTTTGTGTGCATTTATTTATATACACTGATCATTTGATTCAATCAATCATACATACTTAACTTTTCAAATTCATACAAATTTACTTTATTTATTAAACCTTAAATATAAAACACAATCAAATTATAAATGTGATATGCCCATATTTGGGAATACTATGACATCATCATGCCCATATATGGGCACACATCAGACAAAATTTGTCACATAAAATTTGATAGGATGGACAAAGCATTATACTATAAATATGATACACAGTTGAATTCATGGAATACAAATAAAATACAAAAAAAGGTATTTCACATAGTTATATACATGCATAATATTCAAATAAAAATGTATAGATACAAAACTTATATACACGTATATTTAAAGTTAAAGATACAAAATTTATTTACTCTAAATATAGGCTATGGTAGAAGGAAAATAACAAACCCTCACACCCACCCCCCTCCACTAAAAAATAATTAGAAGTAGATACGCTGATTACAAACGCAGTACATCCAAACAAAGAATCGCAAATGCTACATACCTCCTTGTCTGCAAGAGGAAGGGTGTACTTGAGATCTGGGTTCTGGAGTGTCTTTGGAGGCCCCTTCTTTTTCTTGCCGAGGACATACTTCTTGAAGACCACTGTACCTACAAGAACACAAACTCCAACCAAGATTGGCACGGAATACTGTTCAAAATGAAGAAAAGATTAAAAAGATAGTAATCCAATATTTCTTATTACAAACCATGTGCTTTCTTGGACATAATTATAGCAAATTTCTCAACGTGGTAAACACGTTGACGTTCAACTGTGTTTGTGTTTGGTTGAACACTCTGTCGTCTTTTTTTTTGAGAATCAGCAGGGAGATGCCATGCAAGTGTTAATTCTTCAACACAACAGTTCACAGTGGCGGCTTTGTAATCACAATCACCAATAATAAACAAAACAACGGCCGTAATTCAAGTATATGCATTGCTATCATTACAAAAAAAAATCACTTGACTGCCTCACTTTTGTGTTTTAATGTTTATTACTGATTAACTATTTACATTAATGAATACCTCTTACTATGGTACTAACCAGGGACAAATTTTGTACTATAAAAAAACATGTATTTTAATCAGATTTTAATGAATATGTTACTTAATGAAAGCTACGCTTGATTTGTTCTCATGGTTTTGTCATTAGAGATGTTAATATGTATGTGCTAGCAAAGGTCAAAGGTTAAACATAGGTTGCTAAGTAGTTTGATTCATTCATGTCAATGCCATGATAGTGAAGGAAATACAGAAAAAAAGTACAGTATTTTAATATATTTTTATGTTTCTTGGCTAATTTTTTTTTTTTTTTCTAAAATTTGCTTGCGTAAACAAGTTAAAATGTCAGAAAACAGTACAAAATGCCCAAAAATTGTCCAATTCTGTTTATCTAGGCACCAGGTGGTCCTTTTCAAATCCCCTGATCTCCCTTACACGACACTTTTCTTCGAAAAAATTCCTGTTGGAGAGTGCTTCAATAATTTTAACGCTTCAATTTCATTGCAGTAACGCAACCGCAATGTGAATATAGTGTCAATAGATCTAATAGTTCAAATAGAATTTGCAATAATTCTGGCTTGTAGATGTAGCAAAAACTCAGAATCATATAGTTGTGTCTATGTTGCAATGGGTTGTTTTGATAAGCATCAAGACATTTTGTAGGTATCATTTTGTATCATATTTGAATATTAAGTAATAATATAAAACAATAATTTTACTATGGAGCCAAAAGAAACATGCCATGTATGAAAATTGAAATAGGCCTAGAGGCGGCCCTGGTAGGTAGGAACATGCAGTTAGCATAAATACATATTTATAGCATGTACACCTGCCAACTCTCCACTGTGTTCTCCACTGTGTGTATTTTTTTTTTCTCCAAATCGGTTTATCGCGAGAGCCAGACATCTAAATATTTACCATCACAAAATACGTTATTTTTTCATAGAAGATAAGTTGGTACAGTATATTATTTTCCACTAGGGAATGGGAAGGTGCACTTAGGCCGTCCTCAAAAATACATGCCTAGGCCCTGATCGCCATGTAGGCAAAACACAGTGTTATACGTAGCTATTTCTGTTCATGGTATAGACTTGGATTCATTGTGTATTTTTATGCAAAGATATTACAAGTAGTAGATATATCATTAAATATTGATACATTAAGTACTATTTGTCACTTATATCTAGGTATTTGTTTATGATAAGTATATTAGAAGGCGATTCTTGGAAGATGGAAAATTCTTTCTAATTTAGCCGTCGTCAGTGACGTCATCCACCAAAACATCTTCATAATATTAATAGGCTAAGGGTACATTTTGTAGCTTGGCCAATCAGGTGGACATGTTTTTCCTCTAGATGGTAGATAACTTAATGTCGGTTTTTATCTCAGTTTCACTGTATATATAACTATAATAATAATTATCTTTATTTTAACAGTTATGTATTTTATATTTGCAAATAAACAAAATAATTTAAATTCATGAAGCAAAGTGCTTTCCAATGACATGCTGGTCAAGGGGGTGCTGGAGAAGCAAAAAGGTTCCCTCAGGGGTGGGGAGGGGCGGGGTAGAGGTTAGAGGCATGGTTTGTCCTGGAAATGTACCGGGAGGCTTACCATGTCAGAGATATTTGGATTTATTAAGTTTAACAGCAAGAATAAGGATTATAATTATTTTATACAATTTTCACACCCATCTGCCACAACATTTTTTGTCTTTACCATTAAAACGCCTATTCTTAAACTGTTCATTAATTAAATATTGTAAAAAATTATGGAAATTTAATGCATTGGTCGATTTTCATGATTTTTTTACTAATAAATTACAAATAATTTGCTGATTATTTTGATGTATAAATTATTCTATTTTGTGAAGTTTGAAATTTCTTGTCAGGTACCCCTAACACACTCCCACCCATGACGGCAAATTAGTTGCACTAAAAGTGGGTCAAAATACTAAATATAACCATGCCATTATGACTATACGACCAATAGGAATAGGGA
>NW_022756589.1:520944-530108 GCF_011630105.1 Anneissia japonica
ATTATAACCCTCCTATTATTGGCGAATTTATTTTGCTGTTGGTTGTGGTTTTAAAGAAATAAATAAATAAAGAAATAAATTGATTGATTCATTTATTCATTCACATTCATTCATTCGTTATAGCGCCACCAATAATTCTAGTGTAGTCACGTGATTAATTTTTAAGACGGCGAATCACCATTGGTGATTTCTATATGGCGTGTTCGCACGGTGGGTGTTTTTGTAATTGATCGGCGGGTGATGAATAATATTGTGATCTGAAGTTACTTTCAAATTGTGTATGTATTTTGGTATAAACACAAAAAAATCATTCACATTAAATAAATACATTGCTCCGTCTTGTGCCTTATCTTCAATAGAAAACAGTAAGTAGATTTTCACTTATTATTAATGCCTAACGAACAAGAGGTGGTGAGTGGGATATTATAAGAATGCTGGCAATCAGCCGACCCGGCGAATAATGTAGGCGTGTCCGAATGAAAGCAAAACCCAGCCTCAACCTAGGTAGTTAGTTAGGCCTATATGCTTCTTGCAAATCAGATGCTGTAATTTTTTTCAGACATTATTATGAATTCATTAGTTAGCCAAATTATTAATGCAATGACCGAAAATTGGCAACTTTCTCTGTTGTATAGGAGAGGCTAACTTAACTAGCCTGAATACAGAATAGCCTAGCTAGCCTAGGCCTAGCCTAGAGTAGCCTAACTAGCCTAGGCCTATGGATGGATGCCTGCACCATTTTTTGCACTGCAGCAGCAGTTACTGGGCTTGTGCGTAGGCATACTTCTACTATTAGGCATAGCTAGCTGGCTAAGGCAAAGTGGCTAAATACTACAGTCCACTTCCCCAATGCCAACTCCCAGTATGATGTCGAGCTTTCCATAAAGCTTGGTTTGTAGAGAACATTTATTGAACCCTTTCCGAACATACCTGTTGTTATGACTAGCCCACGCAAACAACGTATAACATTGTTGTTTTGCAAATTTAATTACCAATAAAATTGGGACTTTTATATTGCTTTTATGTAAATTTTCAGTCTACTGTAATTGATTTTAACTATAAACACAACACATTCTTCGTCGTCACAATGTCACTTGCTGGTTGGTTGTTGTACAAACATGTGCTTCGGTTATAGTTATTATCAAAGCCCTATCGGGTCAAGTGCCTTACCATAGATTAAGATTCAGTTTTCTATATTTTGTCCAAAAGTAAATTACAGTAGGTGCAAAAATACATTGCAAAAAAAACTTTCAAAAACACATAAATTAATGGTACAGTACAGTACACTGCTCAGATTCAATATTTCAACTAGTAAATGAACTCCATACCATTCATGATACTATACTAGAGAAGATTCTTGACCTAAGCTGCACACTCGCAAAATCTAGCAAAATTTACGTATCCTCACTTTCAAGAAGTGCAGGCTATAAGAATTTATGCTTCACGACGGCCCAAAAGTACATGAAGCAGATCTACTGTACTAGAAAATAGGGTGCAAGCTAGGCGTACACTAATTCACTTTTAGTATTCTTATGATCTTAATCTTTTAAAAAATGTATTTTTAGAAAATAGGATTAAAGACTAAACAATACTATTACACACACGATGCTTTACACATACTCAATCTCAATAAGAGATTTATGGTGTAGAGTTGTTTTGGTTGTGAGAAAAAATCCTGCAACACTGACAGGAATTGAACCCAGGACCCTGGGATTGGAAGGCAAGCATCTTAACCACCAAATTATTTAACTCCACTCCATTGTACATTGGTCAACAAAAAAAAGAGGAGCAAACTTTTACAAATGTTTTTGAGAGGTCCTTCAAAAAAGCCAAAAGTATGCTAACAGTTAGAGCCAAAATGTTCTTCTAAGCACCCGAAAATCTGCTAATTCATAAGCCTACTGTAGGCTTTCTAAGCAGTTAGACCTAGCCTTTAATATTACTGGCAAACACATAATAATATTTATTTACATTGGTGACAATGAAGTGATTTCATATACTTGGTATAGTTATATTAGGTTATATTTAATTTAACATGGTATGCATGCAATTACACCTTTAGTGAGGAAATCAATATTAATATTTATGGTCTATTATAGTTGCTGTGGCATTTAAATGAATTATCACATATACCGCTAAAGATAAAAGCAGCCCATTGGTGCATACCGTATGTTTAACCTAAAAGCAGCACAGACAATTTTGTATTTCATTATTATTTTTAATTATTTGCCTTGTTAAATGGTACATATACAATTTAATATAAAATTTAAATATAGATGCGAGTTTCTATAACCATTATATTGTTGACAGTGAACAGTAGTAAGTACATTTTTTTGCTGCTTTATCATTGGTTATCATTCTTATCTTTTTATAGTTAATACTTCCCTTGTAGATTAATATTCCTGTGTTAAAACTGATGTTTGTTTTACTACCATACCAAGCATTATCTGTATGTTGCTAAAATGTTATGAATATTATTACTATAGGTATAAACTTTTGACATTTTGAAGCTAAAAATTACAATAAAATGAACTAGATATGTGCTCTTAATTTTTGAATTTACATTTCCAGACTACTAGTGTACTTTCCTTATTATTTTAAAGTTCATCCTAATAATTTTGAAAATAAAGTACAATGAGGCGCATTTTTTTTCATTGCTTTTCACTAATTTACAGATTTTTTACTTTGAAAGACCTTAAATAGATTATCAGCGAATTTCAAAGTCCTTCAGTATTAATTTATATTCCCTTTTATTAAACAGAATTTGAAAATCACAATAAAGAATAATGACACCAATTGAAGAATTCTACAATGGACAGACACTTCTGGTAACCGGGGCAACAGGGTTTATAGGTAAAGTTCTTCTGGAGAAGATTCTTAGGTGCTGTCCAGGAATCAAGGATGTGTTCCTGCTGGTGCGGCCCAAATGGGGGCACCCAACTCAAGAGAGAGTTGATCAATTGATGAATTGTAAGGTATGGTTAGAAAGAAATTGTGTTGACTCTCATTAGAAATATTTTAATTAGCATGGAGAAAATAAGGCTGTTTCAGCTTGGAGATTTATAAATATCAATTTGATTTTCATATTTGAAATGTGTATCACATGTGAAACTTCTAAAACTTACCTATTTTTTGTATATCTTTTAAAAAAAAATTACTAATACAATAAATTACTTTTCTTCCTCCCTTAGCTGTTTGATAAGCTTCGACAAACTCAGCCAAATTTTGCAGAAAAAGTTCATGCGATCAACAGTGACCTTCAGCAGCCGCAGCTTGGTATGAGCGATGAAGACATCGCAACACTTCAAGAAAAGGTCACAATCGTTTTTCATGTTGCAGCTACAATCAAATTTGATGAAAAATTAGGGTAAGAAAAATTGTTCTGTGCCTTTATAGTTGCTGCTTCTGTTTCCTTTTTCTTTTCAATTTGCCAGTGTTGTAGCTGTAAAAAACGAAGGGTGGGTGATAAGACATTTTAAGGGTGGGTAGGTTATAACTTTAGTAAACTCTAAATAATACGGGTAGATTTTAAGGATGGAAAAGTGAGTTAATAAGGGTGGTTGGAGGGCCATGAAATTAGCTTTAGACTGGGTGGAAAACTCCAAGGCTGAGTTGCTCCATCCATCTCCGCCCATCATAACTACATCCCTGATTGGTGTGGAAAGACCCTTTCATTGCTATACTAGACCCCAAGAAATTTGATTTATTTGCAACTAATTTTCTATTTTGCTGCTATTATAAAACCAAAGCCCTCTGCATTTTTTTAGTGGTTGAACATTTTGAGGTAAGTTTGCAACCTGGCCCTTCATTTTCAGAAGATGGTTAATAAAAACGAGACCTCTCAGGGCTATAACCAGGGTCTCGTTATCAACCTCTTGTCATCAGGTTTATTTTGTGGTATCATTCTATTTAGTACCTTTTTGGCCATGGAGATTAACAGCTTTGAGTGATCTCTGTCTGTCAACTCCGGAGGAAGTTATGTAGTAAGCTAGTCAAACAGTGAAAACAATAGACAACAATAGAGAATAATGGGGAGTTGGAAAGGCTTTAAGCTAAGACCCCTGTTGTGATTGCTTCTTAGCTGATTTAGAAGCGCTTAGAACAGAGAGACTCTGATGTGTTGACGGTTGAGTATTGTTCAATTGTGTCAACCGCATGCGCAGAACTAACTTGGATTGAAGCCTGGATTCTTTCAAGCAATTCAGAAAATTGCTGTGAAAGCATTTGCCTAAAATCAGGCATGTGCATTAGCTTGTTCAATTAAAATAAGTCATCAGTTTTTATTAATGTATTTGTATTTTAACTTGCTGTTTTAACAGGAGTGCAGTTTATTTGAGACATTGTACATTCCATTTTCTTTTTTGTTCATTTTTGACTTTACGTTTTAGTCTACTTAACAATTACACACCTTAATGCACCTTGGAAAGTACAAAAATCAATGGTGATATTGGTAGTCTATGAGTGCATACTTACCTAGATAAACCAACAAATTGCCTATTCTTTCTCACATGAGAAACACCCCTCAAAAAATAATAGAACAGTCGATTCCTGGCACCAAGCACGAGTGGCCCCCCCACCACCATGCAAGTTCCTTATTCGGCAATTGGTTGGTATCCAGGTAAGTATGGACTCATAGATTACCAACATCACCATTGATTTGTGTTATTTCCAAGTGGCCAGGTATTCTATTTGCATAGGAATAGCAATTGAACTAATTTGTATAATTTTTACTATGCAATTTAATTTTGAGAATATTTAATAACTTAAAGACACAAGTATGTTATAATAATAAAAACTTTATTTGATTACGGAAACACTTGTTAACCACAATCATGCCTCAATGGTGTTTTTTAACAAGGTGGTAAAGGCATTATACAAATCAACACAACAGGCATTAGAACAAAACTGTAAAAATGACTAATTACAATAGAAAATCACATTACTGAAAGAAACTTTACATTAACTACTATGACTAAACTGAATTATCTTAAATACACTAACATCGTTTACTGTAATAGTTTTAATTAATTTTTATTTTCATTTGAAAATTAAGAAAATGTTGTTAAGAATGTTAATGTTAAGAAAATGTTGTTAAGATTAAGGTAAATTTAAAAGTAAAAAAATATCAATAAGTGATGCTTCTACTGATTTATATATCAATTGAAAGTCTTTAAAATTCTTAGATGTCAGATTACACTAATGCATATCTGTTTTTATAATATTTGACAAAGAAATGCTATTATGTGACAATGAACTTTAGACTATTCAGATAAGAGTTGGCTTATGTATGTAGTAGCATTGATAACTACATTATAGCAATGGTCGTAAAATTATATTATAAAGACACTTTAGTTGGATTGCTTAGTATCTAAGGGCATGTTGTGTGACATCAGCAACGTAATACAGTTTATAGTTGAGGTCAGGGTTGAAACCCCACTTTATCAACATTTTCTCTGTGCACACTTGATAATGGGTCCCTGCCATTAGGTGATATTCTATGTTTAATGTGTGTCTGTTGAATATTCAAGACTGACTAGGAATGCTTCCCAGGGTGTAAATGAGGTCGCAAGCTATTTATGATTTTTAGTATTTCCAATAATGAATGTCCCTGGGGGCCATGATTTGAAAACCGCTGAGATGGTTACGTGTTATGGAAAGAACATTGAATAGCCAAAAATGATAACTATAGATAAACAGGATTGCATTGAATTGAAAAATAGGGTGTCATATATTTTAATTATTAATTTTACGGATGACTGAATTTAATACTGCACAAAAACAGCTTTTTTTACCGGCATCCTGATTTGCCTATACTTTAGCCAATCAGATGCAAGTTTAGAGAAAAAAATCTAGAAAGGAATTCTTCATTTTGATATAATTATATGTCAAGTAGAAGTCTAGACTTGCCACAAGTCTCTTATTTTTTTAAATTATTTTTCTCATTCTGGACAGCGCCACCAACGAGAAAGTTAATTTAGAGATAGACGGAATAAGAGACTTGTAAAACACTGAAGTCAGGCACCAGGATGCCAAAAGAATGACGTAATCAAAGGTTACCACAAATTTAACCCAACCTCTATTTTACGAATCCCCCGATTTACGTACGCCCTCTGGTCCCGTACCGTACGTAAAATCGAGGTTCTACTGTACCTGTAATTACTGTAATAGTACAATAGTTGCTTATAAGCCTTCAGTAAAGTAGAATAGTAGATATTCACTCAAAATTGTGTATGGCTTTATTGCAAGTATCTATGGTAACCTTAGTGATGTCATAGGAATCATTTCCATGTCGCTATCGTCATCGACACTGTTGTCATGGAAAGTCATATCCAATGACAATTTGTGCAAAATCTAGAAAACATTTCATTTCAGTACTACTATAAACCCAATGGAATGGTTTTTTTTTATTTTATTTTTTTTTATTGTATCTAGATAGTAAGGGGCCCTTTTCCATGGTGGTCAACAAAAGTTCAAAATATTCAGAACTTGAATAATTAATGAGCTAAAGTATTATGTAATTGATTATGTTAATGATTATTAGGTGAAGTACTAAAATTTCAAAACCACCATTGAATACGGTATGTAGCGCCTACAACAACTATTGGTAGTTAATCATGTACTGAAATGTTATACATAATTTACTGGTAGTCTATTTAAAATATAGGCCTACCCTAGACTAATAGTGAAACCTAGAAACCCTTAAAACAAATTGCTTTTTAAATGGATCAATGCAGGGACAATATTATCTGTTGATTAGTGATACTTTCATAATTCTAATAACTTGCGTAACTTAATTAATGCCGTTCGAACATTGAATAATAAGTTGTTTAGGTCAAACAGAGAGTATATTTTAAAGCCAATCATGAGCAGTTTGTGAACTTTAAAAAGAATATGATTCTATTAATTGATTGAAGTGAAAGTTAAGGCCTTATTTATACAAAGGCTTACTGTAAGTGATTCTTTATTTGTTGTTAATAGGCTCTCTCTCAAGTTAAATGTTGTGGCCACTCAGGAAATGTTGAAACTCTGCAAGAAAATGAATAGTCTTCAGGTTAGTATAGCAGTACATTTAATCATCTGAATGGGGTGTAGATACAATGCACTCTCCAGTTATATGAAAGTGCTTTTAGTTAACAAAATATATATAATGATCAGAAAAAAATTACATTTCTAAATAAAAGAATATATTTTAACACTTGGAGAAATGAAATGCAGTCTGGTACATTTTTAAAAACATTGCTTGCAAGCAAAAGTTTTAATTTTTATTTATCTACATTTTTCTTTCGTACCTCTTTATTCAGGTATTTGTTCATGTATCTACGGCATATGCTTACTGCGACAGGGACCATATAGAAGAGGTTGTTTATCCCCCACCAGTTGATCCATACAAGTTACTAGGAGCAATTGAGTAAGTCAACATGGTTATTGAATATTTAGAGAGCAGTTGTGTGCTTATGTCCTTGATCTATTCAAATAAATATTAGTGAGAGCATACACGCATCAAAATATGTGCCTTTTATAAGGATTTGCGTTAATCTACCTGTACCCATTGTGCTAGACTGAACTAATCGCGTAGCTTATACCATAACTTACCCAAGAGGAAAGCTTTCTAAGCTGTTCATACTGGATTTATTTTGACTCCTGGCAAGTTTTGCCCAATAAAATCCAATGCCAACTGGGCTTTAATATAGGGGATTTGTTAATCTGTAGATTATAAATGTCCCTGAGGTAACATCCTATTAAGCAATATTGACAGTTATAAGAACCACATAATATATTTCGGATTTGTGGTATAATAGTCTGGTTCAAATCAGCATTAACTTCCCTCAATGCTATATAAAAAAATACCTGATTTTATAAACATTTACATTATGTAGGTGCTAAGTTCAAGGAAGTTTTAACAGTGTCTGCGGTTGTTAAATTCTTCTACTTTGAATGCACTTAGACGTGTTTATATTTTTTCCATTTTCTGGGGCGGATGCAGAGGGTGCAGTTGCACCCCCTTAAATTGTATTAAGAAAAATAATTGCTGTATTGTATTGTTGTAAGGTATAAGAGTGCAATTTCCCGGCACCTATGAGGCAGGCGCGGATCCAGACCTCTTCGTACCGTTTGCCAATATAAAGTGATAGCAGTGCCTGGTGGTCTGGCGAGTTCCAAATCTTTCTGTTGGAAATGCCACCTACCTTAACCAAAGACAAAAATATATTGACAAAATTAACTTTTTGCATTGTCTAAGTATTAATCAAAGAGGGACTGTAATTAAGTTGACTGCGATAACGTACAGTACACTGTTGAGTTCTTTTATTATTATTATTATGATTTATGTCACAATGTATGGTTAATACAAAATCAATCACAGGGATAATAGGCTATACATGTGCGTTGATTCTTATAACCTTATTGAAAAACATATATAATTTTATTATATTTTGTTATTCCAAAATTACACCAAAGCGAAAACATATTATTTTAATTATTACTTTTTGATTAATGAATTACTATTTCATTATTTTAATGAATGCTATTCGTTACAAAAAAAAAATTAAGTCTTTAATGGAGTTGGTAGCCTAATTGTAGACCTAGGGCTTAAAACTTACGAACACACTAAGATACAGTACGTCTAAAAAGAAAGTCAAAAATGACCATCGAGCACCAAGAGACTGAAAATGAACACAGAATCTGAAGAAGAGCAACGACGTCAATTTCAAATCATACAGCGTTGGAAGTGGAAAAATAATTTAAAAAAAAAAAATACTGAGAAATTGAGAAGATATCTAATAAGCATATAATACTGTATTAATTGGCAGGTAAAATGTAAAGTTTCCAGGCCCGTATATCCAGTAGGTTAGGTAGGTATAACCATGGAGGTATTATTGAGAAGGAGATCACTCGGCAACAGATCCCTTTGACGCGACAAACCTATGTGTTCCCCGCTTTTGGATCGCGCGCGGGCGTATTACCCTATAATTCACATTTTTTCGTTAGCAACAACTTGGCAACGACAGGCATTTATACGCTTCCAGCAGAGCAGTTGTGCAATAAAACTTTTGATTTTAACCCATTAAATATCTTTATAATGAACAATGTTCCCCTGATTAGATTTTTTTCGGGCTTTTGGTATGTTATTATTTGTATATTTCAGGAACGGATTCCGTAAAATA
>NW_022756589.1:530187-545711 GCF_011630105.1 Anneissia japonica
AATACTCAGATTTTGGATTCATTTTTCGAATAGTTAACCCTCGTTAACCCTAAAATGACTTAGTTTATTATAATCCTTAATCATTTATTAATTAATATCTGTTAAAATTAGAATTGGCGAATTTAGGCCAATTTATGAAAATTGAAGTTGAAATATACTATACTTTTATAGGTCATGTAAATGTTCCATTAAATTCTAAACTTTTCTTGGTTGAAAATATTAATATGTTTGATATTTTATGAGAGATAAATGTATCAGCTTCAAAATAGAAAAGATTGCGCAGCCATAGTGATTGACAGTATGTAGTGCGCATTGAGAAAATAATGTGCTCTCCATTTCGTCATGTTCAATTTTTTGGTCAACTATGCCTGCTGAAAATTTGATGGCGGGGAACACATGGGACTTCAAAGGCATCGCGCAAACGTTCTTTACGCGCTGCGGCAACTTTGATCTTGGTTCACTTGCATAGCGCTGCGTGCGCGTAGCTTTGCCGAGTGATCTCCTTCTCAATAATACCTCCATGGTATAACACACCCAACCAAATTTGATAAGGTCCGCATTTCCAAGACAGTCGAGAATGTACTATAAATTTGTGAATTTCTGTGATTTAAAAATAAAATCTTAAATTTTTACATTTTAACCAGGCCTAATCTACTCAATCTGTCGTGAATCGGGAAAATGCAGTTTATTCAATTTTGAAATTTGGCTTAAGGGCACCCTGTGGATGTAATCTATCATGGAACGTGATCATATACTCCAAACAATTTTTCGAAATATGAAATTATTATGAGAGTTGCACATTATATCCGACTGTCCAACCACTAAGCACTGAAATATTAGCAATCAACCAATCACAGAAGACATTTATGTATATTTAATTACTTTCCCAGCTGGTGGCAGTATAACAAAAATGCATTATTATTTTTCCTGAAGTTACAACTTAAAAGTTGTGGTCATAAAATTAATTTTAGAACCGCATTATTAACAAGATTATTAGGTTAATCCTTCCAAGCCAGCGTGTACACTGAAAACGTATTTGTTTATTTATTTATTTATTTTTTTAATTGGATTTAACACGTGTATAATGATTTTGATAAACAACCGTAATTCTCTGTACTATCTATTGAACATAATAATAATGAACTTCCTTATGTTGTTTTCATATTAGACTAATATTTTTAAAGAAGACCATTCAACATAAAACGAAATTTCCGTGTTGGTGCATGCATAAAACGTATAATTTCCTGAAATTTGATTATAGAGCGGACTACCTTATGATTTAGACCTAAGGAAATATAAATGTATATGGGTCTGAACTTTGTAATTGACGAAGTGTTCTTCCTTATGTTGTGGTCATATTAGAATATAATATCATTAAAAACCATTCAACAAGAAACATGAAACATCAAACTTTCAAATTTATTTATATGGGCATGATGATATCCAATATCCCGACCCAAGTAATTTTATCTTAAAAAACCTTTAGGTGTCACTTGTACAGTACTGTACTTCTGATGACATTGTAGAACAGCCAGTCATTACGTTTAAGGAATGACTTCATTTAGTTGCGTTGGTGTTTGAATTTAAATGGGTAAATAAGATGGAACAATCTTCAGCATAGAGGAGTTGTTTACATTGATGAACAATATATATTGCAGCGTCATTTATGTACACAGAGATGACTATGAGGTCCAAGATGCTCCCAGAAACCCATGCTCATCTATTTGTTTATTCCTGAAAATTAATTATTTCTGGTATTACAAATAAGACTGAAACCAGCCAATGCAGTCACAAAGTAAAGTTTTTCATAAATGCTACATTGGTCCACCGATTAAAATTCTTTGCATATATCCAACCATACTATCCCTGTGTAGACTATTAGTCATTTTAGTTCTGATATGGTCAATGATGAGGCGAGTAAAAGAAGTTTCAGTTAAGTAACCTTCTGAAGCCTGATTGGAAATTTATTAAGTATGTTTATTGAAATGCTATTGGCTAGTTGGTCACATGCAGTCTTTTTCAAGAATTTTGGACATGCTGTGCATGTGTTTTTCAGGCCAAAACTAAAATTTTATTTTCATTAAAAATATTCATTACGGTTGGTAAGAATGAATGAACGAACAAACATAGTCTATCACTTTTGCAAGTATTTCGATAATATTGATGCATTAAATCTCAAACATTCAATTATGTTTTGATATAGATGGATGTCCGAAGAGATGGTATTGGCGATTACTCCTGAAATGATTGGTAAACGGCCAAACACTTACACATTCACTAAGGCACTCGCTGAGCATGTTTTGCTAAAGGAAAGTGAAAATCTGCCTGTCTGTATTGTCAGGCCATCTATAGTTGGAGCAGCATGGAAAGAACCCTTCCAGGTAAATCCCGTTCTCTTTGTAATAGTTGCTACAGAACAGAATGTTCTTTCAGACTAAATTACTTTAAAACTCTTTTCCTTTTTTATATTTACAGTCGGTAATTTTTTTGGGGCTAGACTTTTTTTCATGAAAGATTAAATAATTGAATATCACCAATATAATATTATAGGGGAGAAATCCATTTTTTTAAAAATATTATTAACGCATATCTCTGTATTATCCAAAAATGTAAGACTATTAAAAAACAGTAAGAATATTTAATATTCAGTATGTCTGTCCTTAATATTGATAACATGATGTTAACCTATTGCTTGGTTGAGTGATCCCTAAGTAGATGGAAAGATTGATAGATATAATGATTGCTCAAGTTATAAATTAACTGCCTTTTCTTTCATTAGGGCTGGATTGACAACTTCAACGGCCCCAGTGGACTATTCATTGCAGTGAGTATTGCATTTATTAAGTACAGTATGCCATTAAACCATTTCTCCTATATGGAATTACATTTAATGAATTTTCATTAATTAATCACTCTAAAGTAAAAGATGTAGTATAAATTCATTTAATATTTGATTTTAGATTACAAATTATATTAATATTAAGAAGTACAGTATGAGCGACTTGTTCTGTTTCACAGAGATGCAAAGTATTCTAGACGAGAAAATGTAACGTTTAATCTGCTTATTCCTCTTACAGACGGGAAAGGGGTTACTGCGGAGTATGAAGGGAGATACAGAGGCCATTGTAGATATTTCACCAGTCGACTACGTAGTGAATATGATGGTAGCAGCAGCCTGGCATACTGCTATTAAAAAGTTAGTTGTACATTCAACTTCCTTAATTTATTATCTTTTATTTATATATTGTTTAAACCAGTTAACTGCATTATCCAAGCTACACACAGATACATTGAAGAAAACAATGAACATGATTTTTTTCATTTACACATCAATTCTGTTGTGCGTACATTCAGTTAAAACATTAGGTTTAGATGCTTATAAATAATCTATTGCTTAAATGTCTGATATACACATAGTGAAAGAATCATTTGGTATAACAAACCTTGTAATGATCTAATATTGATTTGCAAATGTCAAAGGTTTACATGTTTAAAAAAAAACCATTCTTATGCTATTATTCTGCTGTCTGCACTTCTGTAAAATATATTTATATGATAGCCAAATACTGAAACTAATCTTCAAACTTAATAATATTTATGATAATAAGTCCATAACCTGGTCAATTGACTTAAATAAACATGCACACAATATAGGTTAATGTTGATTGACCTCGGATATGGGCATGCGCACTTCAAACTCTATATATCCATGATTTATTTGTTAATTTGCTTTGACATAAACATGTGTAGTTTAAACTACAAGAGGGCTTATTTAGTTCAGATGTTCAAGGCTGCTCTACCAGTACTTCAATATTTACTGTATTAAAGATTAATCATAATTTTATACTGATCCTACTGATAGTGATTCATTTTTTTCTTCAGAGGACATACCTATATATTATCTGAAGACGCCATTGGAGAAATCTTTTAGGCGACCAAGAGCTTGCTTCACACAAAGCCAGTAAGCAAGTCTTTACATTTCTATTTAGTCCCTGGGAATTTGCAGAAATAAGTCTCTTTAGAAACCAAAAACTGTTGTAATAGATATATTATATATTTATTGTATACTAATGTCGAAGTAGTACTTTCATAAACTTAGTGGGAAGGGTTGGGGGTGTTACCATCACTATTGTGGTTGTTCAGAATGCATATCTGAAAATTTCTTTTGCTTCTATGTGAGGGGGGTGAGGGCCCTTACCTTAAGAATCCACCACTGCAATGAGTGTTGGCAATTCATGCCTCTATTGACAAGAATAATGTTACCTGATATTGAATTGAATGTTAATAACATATTTAAATTTATTTAAATAGTTAACAAAACACAGACAATATACCTTTATATGTTTAATTATATTTTGGAAATATTTGTTTATTATTGCTTGAGTATGCTTGCATTCCGCCATGTCAGCAGAAGAACAGCTTTAATCAGGGGCGGATTCTGAGATGTCCCAAAGGGGGGGGGGGGGCAATTAAAAGAATTTCCAAAAAGGAGACCAGGGCCGGCTAGGCCCCCATTTCCAAATCCGCCCCTTTTAATGATGATGATGAATGCTTGTCAGCTGCATTTGTAATTGCATTAACATTTGTTTCCAGCATTGATTACTGCATTACAATATGTGAATGTCTATGCATTTATGTAGTTACAATAAAATGCTTTCAGAAATATAATGAATGGTTGATTTTAAATTTTAGCATGGCCTGTGAATATTGGAACACCGTTGGCACCAAGATACCCAGTATGATGATTGATTTCTACCTCTGGATGACCGGACAAAAACCAAGGTTAGTCCACTCTTCAATTGCAGTGATTCAAGTCTTACCGTCCCTGTTTATTTCGAAGGTGGCCTAGGAAACGTTTCTTTCAGCTGTCCATATCTCAAGACACATCAAGACACTCTAAAATGACATTTCTAATTTTGATAATTTACAGAATGATGAAAATATATGACAAGATCCAGAAAGCGGTAAAGATGTTGGAATTTTTCACTACCAACAACTGGCAGTGGACAAACACAAACTCACAGCACTTGCAGTCATCAATGACAGAGGAAGATAGAAAGGTAAACACCAAATCAATTTTATGCTTAAATGTCTGTAAAACAACTCATGAAGAACATTTTTTTTTTTTTATGTTTTTTTTTTTTTTGGAATGGCAACACCTTTAGCAAAGGCTATTGTAATGGTGTCATATATTGATTGATTTAATTGGTTCTAGTTGAGTAAAAAAAAAATTGAGCTGGAGACATGAGGCAGTCCCAGTGCTTCAGTTTAATCCTGCCTTAGCCCCAAAGAGATCCGTGGGCGTTTCTCTGAAAGCCAATCATTCTGTATTATCAATTATTCATCATGAGACAGTGTTTGCACCTCCACTAAGGATAATAATGATACTTAGTTTATGTATATTGTTGTGTGTATATGTTTGTCTTGTAAAAGTGATTGCCACATATTATAATACAGTAATTATATTGTAGATTGCCAAGCCTGAGTCTGTGTACCTAAATAAAAAATAAATTATAATAGTGAATTTGGCAATATAGTTGGAAAAAGTCCTCTGATCTTTTCCAAAAAGAAAAGTTTACTGCATTATTTAATTTTCACATAAACATGTAGTAAATACAGTGGACCAAACATATTTTTCGATAAACAGCGTTCTATAGTTAACTTGTATTTCACATGGAGAGCAGGTGATTGAACTAGGGCTAGGGCACAAAACTGTCCATTGTTCACCATGCACTGAGTGGTTACCACCAGTTTTAACCAACCATGCCGAGTTGCTCTTATCTGGGAGACGAAAAAAGGCCTTGTACAGATTGCTCATTATTAATATTTGCATATAAGATACAAGATAAAGTATATTGAATATATGATTAGAACTTTGGTTATTATGAAGCAATATCACTGGAAAAACCTTACCCAACATCTCAAGTACCATCAGAAGCCTTTCACAATTTTAAATTCCTTTAACAATAATGAAACTTCTGATAAAGTAATCTTTGGAAGCAGACAAATTTGTTCATTGTTATAATATATTGATTTCTATTGCATTCAGAATTTCATTTCAAGCTGCTGAACATATATTTTTCAAAATCCCATGCCTATTCATATAGAAGACATGTTCTGTTTTGTTGGGTTTTTTATGTATAGTGGAATAAAATATGTTTAATTAATTGTGTTCATTGATTCATGAATTTCTAGATTTTCTTTTTGGATGTGAGACCACTTCATTGGCCTACTTACCTAGAGAACTATTGCATCGGTACCAAGCAATTTGTACTAAATGAAAACTTATCAGATCTTCCAGCGGCTAGGAGACACATTAAAATGTAAGTTTAAGAACTCAAAATGTTTACCCTCCTTTACTTGACATTATTATAATAAAATGAATGTTAGCATGGTGGCCACCATTGCAATCATTTGAGCCTTTGTCATCCATAGGCTAGTATCCTGTCAATTACCCTAAGTCCTCCTTAAAGATTGCATCACACATATAAAGCTAAGCATTAGCAAATATACTATCAACATTCCAGTCTATTTGTGCTATCAGCATGGACCTTGTCACACTGGCAGTTATCATTATCAACTTTGTCTCAATTATGGATTTTGTAATTTATATTTAGTCATTAGATAAACAAATGTCTTATCGGTTTCTTTCCTCGATTACACAATCCCGTATAATGACCAGTAAGACTTGCTGACTATACTTCATAACTAATTACATGAATTTCCTCGTACAGGTTGCGTAACATTCGCTGGACGTGTAACATGATCATAGCGGTGATCTTATGGCGTGTACTCATCGCCCGTTCTCAGCTGGCTCGTAATCTGTGGTATCTTGTTACAAATCTGGTCTTCAAATTCTTGCGGTATTGCAGGCTAAGCTCAGCAAAGCAGTCATAAGTTAATCGTGGTTCAAACAGAAGGTCTTGTATTAAGCTTTGTCCACAATATCAAAATTTGTGACAAATTAGTGTGATGTGTCCATATATGGGCATGTTGATACCAAATATGGGCATGTTGATGTCATTACACACAAATATGGGCATATCACATTTGTCACATGAAATTTGATAGTGAGGACAGACCTTTACTAATAAAAAAAAAACAAATTGTTGAAAGATTTGTAAAAATGTTATTAGAAAATATCTGATCGATCATTAATTTATTGTTGTAACCAACAAAAACACAGGAACCAACTTGTCACAAAGTAAAGTGTCGTATATGTAAATACTAAAGCAGATTGTGGCAAATATACTGTATAATATTTAAGCTTTTTATTGTCACCATATGTAGCTGATATTTTTTTGTTTGTTTTTGGTTCTATTAAGGTAAAAAAAAACTGTGGTGTGAAAAAAAAAACCTATCCAAAAAAATGATGATTTTCATATTTTTTACATAGAAATTTAAAGAAAACTAATAATCTAACCAATATACTGTGCACTAAATTTACCACTGTTCTTTCAAGTATAAGGTTAGCTCATTTTTTTGTAAGGTTTTTAAATTGATTTTTTTATTTAAAAAATTATCAATTGTTATTGTTAATTACATAACGATAGTATTATTAATTAAAATTTGGGTAATAAAAATGGAGGGAAAATTGAATTAACAATAATTTATAAATAATTAGATTTGACTTTATTTTATTACCAAATAACAAAAAATAATATCTTTCCTTTGCTCTTTTGCATATACCCTAACAGGCCTGAATAGAAAAGTGTGCCTCTGACCATGAAAAAATTATCTTTATAAAATGGCTCCAGCCCCATATGTTAATCTGTACAGTATATATAGCCCAACAATGGTTGTCTGAAGCCAAAAAAATGATTTTTCCCCTGTGAGGTGTGACTGCTGAATGCTATTTTTTTGCTCTTTTCCCAGCCCTGTACCCATAAATTTGTTGGTAATCAATTTATTGACCTATTTCAGTGTTTTAATTTAATTTTCTATGGTTCCTCGCGTTGTTTTTTTTTTTTTATTGTCACCGCAATCTGTATAATAACTATAAATACATTGATTAGATTCACTGATAACTGTAGCAGCAAACATGTAGCAACTTCAGTTAGCGTAATATGTGTGTAGCGTAGCTAGTGGCATCCTATAGGCATACTATGTGAGAGTAGTTTTCAGGGTAATTATCGTGCAACAAATTATTCAAATTGATGCAATCATACCTGTTGATGTATATTTTTTTGCAAGCTATTTTTTCTCAAATATTTACATCACAGGTTCATTATAAATCAAATCAGCTTTATTAACCGCCCATGCAAGAGAGCGTCCATGAGAGAGTAGAGGTAGAGGTACATCTATGATGAGACCTGTTTACTGTAATATCGTATGAAAGCTAGTACTGGTTTAAAGTTTGTAATTCTGAAAACAATTTTGTAATAACTAGGATCTTTGATAAATTTGACGTCGTTGAAATTTATGTATATATCAAGCTACAATTCATGTAAGATATCGATGATTTTGGATGGCTTTTGTATATCGGCGCAAGTTTGAATGTCATGCTCGTCTATGGTTCTGGTGGTTGAACAAGTTTTCTCAGATAAGGACTACAATCTGTAGGCCCAGTGTACACAATTTGGCTCATGCACTTTAAAGAACCCAGTACACACTAGGTAAGGGGGGTTACCCCAGTGTACTGGACCATACAGCCTCTGTTGTGGACAGACAAGAGTAGCTGGTACCGATTTTCCGGGTAGCTCAGACGCAAAATAGACCCTTAGGGGAGAAGCAAGTAACTCCACACCATGATCACTTGAGACTTGGGTATCTAAGCATATTCAATATCAGCCATATTTTGAATTACCTTTGTCATTCATTAAGATATTTGTGTGAACCTTGTAGAAAGCATGCCCTGTAGAATTGGTTTTATTCCCTGTGGTCACAATGTGTTTTGTACACAAGAACTGATTATTTCAAATCTTTAAACTCATAAATTTGCAGCTGCTTTTGGCCTCCAAGATTTAAGATTAAAATATCAACTTTTATGAGATTTGTATAATTCTGTTTGTAGAGGGCAGTAGGTAATAGGAACCTGCAGTTTATAGAAAGGTTAACTCTGTTTGATGGTCACATATCCCTTGATTCACATTCCAAAATGTGTTTATATCTCCCATGTTTTGATACATCAGTAAACTATAGTAAAAAAGGGTTCAGATATATTATACCTATATTACAATCCACTGCAGTTGAATATTTCCATATAGTATAACTTAAGATATAATCAGAGAGTTGTGTGGCTTGAGGGATGTATTTTTTTGTTTTTTGATGCAATACACCTGAGTATTAATTGATTACACTTGATAATTGATTAACTGATCAATTAAACTTTTTGATTACTCTGAACAATTAAATGATCAATTACACTTATATATTAATTAAATTAATTTAATTTATTATACTTAAAGTAATAATTATCACATAGGTACAATAACATAACTGTAACAGCGTAACTAAATATTCATTTTGGGAAAATGTTTTTTTCCGAATATATGTTGGCGCCGGCAGGGAGTTTGAAGGTGGAAAGGAATGTAGAATTTATTGTTCAAATATGCATCATTAGTATACAAGTATTATTGTAATTTTTCTTTCAAGATTTCAAACATTTTTAATGTAAGGGTGGCAAACAATTTAAACATTTAAAAATCTATATATTGAGTCCTGTAGCAAAGTATCAATATGAAGTGGAATTATTTAAAATTCTGCAGATGATCTTCGATTTCAGTATTATAGTGCTGAGGTTTATAAGAATCCATCAGAGTATAAGTATTTAAATCTTTATACATATTTTAGGCAACTTGGTTCCAGAATGAGCCTTTAAGGAGTGTATTAAAGTGACTAATCAGGACAGTGACTAATCAGGACAGTGGAATGGAATACGTGCGCACATTTTTTGGATGAAACAGCTCCATTTCCTATGCCTAGCAAAGGAACTTGGTTTATAAAGCTTCTTTCCATCTAGTACGATTTTTAAAAAAAATGTTTCGGTGCAAGTGAACAAGACCATGTTCAGTTTATAAACTTCAACAAATAATACAGTATTTGAATTCCTTACCTGCAGTATATTTATTATGTTAAGTTATTACCTTTCGATTGACCTTTCCGAGTGTCAATCAAAATTGACAACTAACAAATCAGAACATCGCTAAGAACACGCATTTGTCCCACCAACACGTGTGTGTCCCACATGTGTTTACGTACGTTTACGTTCAGAAACAATATCCAAGGGGCGTGGTTTAGCAGAAAGTTCCTTTGAAAGTAAACAACGAAAAGGATATTTCCTTCAGTAAATAGATAATACTGTTCCTATTTTTTTTTCATATAGGCTGGTAATATATTTAAGGATTTTCATATTAAAGTCTGTTAATCAGCAAAAATTATATTGTTTCAGTCTGTGTCTTATTAAAATTATAACTTAATTTTATTTTTAGTTTTTAAATAAGCAATTCTGTTTTTTATAACACATAGTGTACTTAATAGTTAATACGGTATTAATTTGTCCTTATAATACCACTATTATGCTTTAACAATCACCTGACCCAATCCAGGAGGGTGTAGTTTGTGTATCAGGGGCCCCAAGTCTCCCGGAAGAGTCACAGGATTTTACTGGAAATTGGAACGGTCCCTCCCACCGCACTCCGGCAACCAAGCGAGATTCTCCTGGAAAGTAACACATCTCCCGCAAATTCATAATATTTGCACAATTTTACTACATTATTATCAATAGACCTTTCCGGAGTGTCAATCAAACTTATCAACTGACTAATCAGAACAGCGCTAGGAATACGCGCGCGTCTCACAAACACACGTGTTGTCCCGCAAATGCACGTGTTCGCGTATGTTTTAACACTGTCGTCTTGTAGGACCTTAGCAACAATATCCAAGGAGCGGGGCTTAGCGGAAAGGTCAATTGTCTCACAGAAGTCAGTGCTGATGGGCATCACATTGAGCAGAAAAATAAAATTAAATATGTTAAAAGAAAGCTCAATTAAACCAGATCTTCTGGAAGGGATTTCTTCCAAGTTGTGACACCCCTGGTGTATGTCTTTACCAAATTGAAATGGTTTACAGTTTCAAGGGCAATGCAAAATTTGGAGTGCTTGTGCAGTTGGTGGTGAAGATCTTGGATATTTGTCGGTATTCTTTTTTTGCATTCAATCTTAAATTGTTTGCAATAAAAGTTGGATTGAAACAAAATGGAAAAGGATGCTCAGTAGCAGCTAAGATATGAAAAGCTTTTATTGAGAAAATATTTATCAAGTAATTCTTTGCCAAAGATTGATTTTATGCAGCATGGTAACTGTACAGTCTAGAGACACTGTAGGTATTGTCTATGTTAACCTGGAACAAACGTAATTAATATTTGATGGATTAATTGCTTAGTTTGAAGCAATGATGCAAGTTATAATTTACCACATACAATTAATCTTTAATAAATAACAAATAGATAATAAATGATATGGAAAGTGAATCAAAATGTACCAGTATTCATTCATTCACCCATTTAACAGAAAATACGAAATTCGCCACATACAAAAGGCACAGCCTATAGGAAAAAGTAATATGTAGGCCTAGAGTGTATATACAAATACGTTTAACTATATAATTATAGGCCTATGTATAAGATGCATAATTATGTAAATCTATATTATTATATTCCTTATATTAGTTCAAAACCAAAGTTCTTAACTTACAGGTCTAAGTGCCCATCTCTTTTTAAAGATTTAGCCCAGACTCCTCATTGACGATGTGGGTGGGGGACGGTTTCACTCCCCTGCATAGACAGTCCATTTTACCTTCCCATCATATTTTGTTATATCGGTTTTCATCTATACACCTCAGTGGAAAGAGTGTCTTTCCCAAAGACACAAACGAAATACATAAAGGATTAAAACCGATCTCGCCCGAACCAAAACAGTTGCACCAACCGGTGGTGTACTGTATAGTAAAATAAATAATAAATAAGATTTGTAATTTCTCTTTAAAGTAGGTACACTGAAGGCTCTCCGTTTAAACGGACAAATCCCTTCTTCAGACAAATCTTCATGCTCGTATGCTAACACCTGCTGTGTGAAAGAAATATATATATTTTTAGAAAAATCATAATAGCAAGTATCATTCCACCCAACGCCAAGGACGGATGTTTTTTTCAATTTCAAGATTAATCCAATTGAATTTTAAACCATGTGATTGAATATTCAGGCTGCATTTGATAATGGTAATGAGTAATGGTAGTGTGGGATGTGACGTTTACATAGTGTGGGTGTATGTGATGGCATTTCTCGCTTATTCAACCTCATAAATGTCGGTGACCTCAATTCCCCCAATAGCGCCTATTAGTCCTTCTTCGTCATCTTCTGCATCGGATATTTTCTTGAGCTTTTCCATTGTCACCATGGAGTTGAGATCCGTAAATGAATCCTCTTCGCCGTCGATCTTTTTGGCCGCTACTTGTGATATCGTCGACGTCCGATCAGAATCTATTGATCGTCGATGAAATGCGACGACTGGTTGACTCGTGGTGACGAACGTTACTGTGTCGGATTGGTTCTCTTCTTCCGTCGTCCTACTTTTCCGTCTGGAATAATGAAGAGTATTTTCATTCGATTAGTGGATGAACAATTGATTAAAATTAAGACCTACTAATTCAGGAATTATTTTCCATGTGATTGACTTGACTATTGTGTATTAATCATTATGATTATTATTTATTTATTGTGTAACGTTTTATTCAAAAATTGAATACATTCTTCACAGGAAGAAAAGAGCTAAAACAACCTGATGACAAAGGATCAATCATTATTATTATTTTTTATTTTTTATTTTATTTTATTTTTTTTTCCAACCTGGTGGCAGGGTAGCAATTAACGCTCTCTCCAAATTTAGAAGAGCCGAAGCGTCAAAGGAGACAAAGTCCCCTACAACCCACTCACATTGTAGTAGGTGTTCGCGCTGGAGATTCTCAGCGGAACCACATAATCTACACCTGCAGTCGCAGTTGAGATGGAAGCATGAACGCTTATAGCGAGTGGAAGGCTGTGCCTAACCATCTCCCCCATACCTTCCTGTGAGACCCCGTTAGTTCCACTGAAGGGGAACGGCACCAAACTGGAGAGGTAATAGAAGCTAGAGGGGCTCCTTCGCAAAAATGTGCCTTTATCAATGGCCCCGCAGCAAGCCATCCAGATATGATTATTATGATAATATATCATCGTCAGACCTATTATACCACCATCATCATTATCATCATTACCATCATCAATATGATCATCATATCGATGTCACTGGGCTATTGTGTATTAAGATTTACATTATAATTATTATAATGTTATATCAACATTAGGCCTATCATATCGACATCATCATCATCACCATTATCATCATCATTATCATTATCATCATCATCATTCATTATCATTAATATACAGTTATTATATATGGTATGATTGTCATCGTCGTCGTCGTCATCATTATCATTGTAATCGTCATTATAAATATCATTATTAATGCAAATGCATTAATGCATCTAATAAAGTAAATAAAACTTATGAACGACGTGTCCCACGTCATCATCAGGTAATAACGCTTATGCTACTAACGGTTTAAATACTACCGGTCAGATGTAAGACGAAACAAGCAAATATTAAGGTAAGTCATGTATATAGGAATTAGAATGAGAGAGTGATATTAATATCATTATCATTAGAATCGTTTTCATTTTTATCATCAATATAAAAAATGAAAATCAGCAAGCAAAGTATAAGTCTCAGCGACTTAAAATGTTTGTCTTACTTCTTGTATCTATAAGCTAGGAAGCCAACTACCGCACCAATCATAGCGACAAACAGTAACGAAATCCACCAGGGACCACTTCCAGATTGCTGACAAAATAATAATATAACAACAATAATAGTATATGGCAAATATGGGGAACAGAGGAATGTGTATTAAACTTTATCTGAATATTTACACTTAAATTTGTATTCAAAATCTTCGAACGTCATAATACATCCGAAAGAAACTAGTCCTAGACCAGAAACGGGGGATTTCCCAATTTCCACTTACGTCATCTCTTATTTGATCTCGAAGCCTGATGTTGACCGCTCCGTTACATGCCTTCCCTGACCAACCATTGATGCAATTACACGACCAATGATGAGGTGTTTCTACACATTGTCCGCCATTCTGACAAGGCGATGATACGCAACTGTTCAATTTTACATCACAGTCTTTACCAGCCCAACCAGGTATGCACGTACACTTGTACGAAGCACCTTCATCAAGAGGATGACAAGATAAACTATTCGTGCAAGGTGATTGGATGCAGGGATCCATCAATAAATTACATTGATGTCCGCCCCACCCATAAGGGCAGACGCACGTGTAATGATTCTTGCCGTGGTCGCACGTGCCATTGTTGAGGCATGGTTCGCTGAGGCATTCGTTGTAGTCGTGGTCGCAATTCGGACCTTCCCATCCTTCACCGCATACCTTTCCGCCAGTGACCGGATTGCATGTATAATGCCCCCTCTCGTCATTCCTAGATACGCAGTACGTGATGCAGTTTTTGCCATAGTAACCAGTTTTGCAACCCGCGCGATATTTAATCTCCATCCTACGTGAATAAGTATAACCATGCATTTAATCAATGTGTTCCGACAGCTGTGAGGGTATTATAAGAATTTAAAAAGACGACGACCACCACATCAGCAATATTATCATCGTCATATTAATCATAATAATAGTATCATCAGCGTTCAGCAACATCACACCATCATTGTTAGGCCTATTGTCTCTTTCGTTATTATCTGAATTATCGTCGTCGTCATCATCATCATCATCATTACCATCATCACCCCACCAGTGCTACCGTATCGTCGTCATACCGGTAATAATCACCACTAACTACCATCACCACATACACAAACTTACACAGATTGTACTCCAACTATCCTTTTGGAATTCCATTTACCATCTAATGCAAAAAGTATGTTTTCGTAATATTTGTCCACAAGATCATTGCTATTAGTTGAATCAGAGTCATACACAGCTCCTTTAAGACGTATTCCTCCCTGAATGATAATAATGATAATCAATATAGGTACAATCCTAAAGGCCTAAAAAACTGACTTCGCGTGATGGTATTAAACCATTATGGCAGCTTCCAGTGACTGGGCGTGTTTCTACCATTACCTCCGCAAAAAGAGGTTATGTATTCACCGTGTCTCACTGTTAGCAAGATCACGCAAATACTAAGGAATGGATGATCATGAAATTTAGTGAAATGGTACATATTTCAATTTTCTTTACTCAATTCATTCCAAGAAATACAAAACAAAATATGAATGGCGAGTACTCGAGTACTAAAAAAGTAAAGCTTAATACAAATTAGACCCGTTAAGCAAGAAAAAAAGACTTATCTACAATTTTGATGTTTTCATGTGACGTTTCAAGATATTGATAGTGAGGGCATTTTTTATGGTAGAGGGAAGAGAGTTCCACATCACAGGGCCAGAGAAGAATAT
>NW_022756589.1:545833-580652 GCF_011630105.1 Anneissia japonica
AGGTATTATACTATCTTATTTGGTTATATGGGCATTCCAATTAAGTTTCTCATCGACCACCAAGGAACTCGGTACAACCCTAAAGATTTTCACTCCATTTAACATTATTGAGCCAGGAAGTTCTTTTAAGTATTTACTAAACAACATAGGCTATAATTAGTTTTAGCCTATTAGCATTTATCCAGTCGGTAACATGTTGTAAAAGTTCTTGATTAAAGATGTTAACTAAGGTGTTGGCATCCCTATGAGACATAAATAAATTAGAGTCTGCATATAAAGTGAATGGTTAATGCGAAGACGACCTATGAAAATCGTTAATGAATAAAATAAAAAGCAGGGGCCCTAACAGTGAACCTTGGGGAACAACAAATTATACCCGAAGCATATTGGATTTTGTTATCAACTGATGTAAACTGTCTTCTGTTGGATAGGTAGCTTGTGAACCACTCCAAGGCCAGGGGTGGCGCCAGCGGGGGGCCGGGGCCAGGGCCCCCCGTCGGGGTGAAAAAGCAGAATTCGTCGGGGAGAAAAAAAAAATTATTCTACATACTATTTTCTACATATTAGTAGACTCTAAAATCGATTAAATAAGCATTTGAAATCCCTAAATCGTCAGAATTTTCGGGGGCTTCCCCCCACCCCACCCTGGACCACTTTCGTGACCTTTTAATCGAAGCCCGACCACGCCCACTTTTCTTTCGTCGGGGAAATCTGACCCCTCGTTGGGGGTACCGCCCCCCCCCCCCCCCCCCAAACCGCCAAATCCGGGCGCCACACCTGTCCAAGGCCTTCCCCCTTATCCCCCTTACAACATAATAATCTAAGAGAGCATCAAAATTTGTGAAGAATAGTTCAAAGGATATGGTCAAAGTCAGGGAAACTCGATATTATCCCCTTAAACTTACCATCGAGCATAAAAGAAAATAAGGGAATTGCCCGTATTGTTCGGTATTCAGTCACAGAGCGGAAGTATGCAATGGAATAACTCTTGTTTAAAAAAAATCTTAATTCAAATGAATTTCTTACCTGCCAGGATTTTAGTGTAAACGTCATTGGGTTTAGAATCCGATGTGGAAGAATACTTGGAAAGTAAAAATGGTCATTACCGTCGTATATCTGCCCTGTTTCGATGTGTACAATAGAACACTTACTCATATCCTTAGAGCTGTGAAGAAATGATGAATAATAGTCTAATAATATTTTAATTGGCTCTAAACATCGTGAAGAATACTTAATTTTGGACTGTATTTTACCTTGAACTGATACCGGTTTAGCTCTCTATCTTTAGGCCTATATCGTGGTTGCATTCAAGGCGCGCGCGTGAAGGCCTATTGCTTCACTCAATTTGAACGAACTTAATTAGGACTTCCTGCGCACGATTCATGGCCGTGTTTCCGGTTTAGTTGACCGTTAAGAATGTATCCGTTAATTACCATAGGTCATATATGGATACAGCAGATATTATTTTTTTTACTTTCTTTTGGTACGAAGACATCAAGATAAATGTAATAATTTGAAAAATCATGTATTAAAATCAAAATATAAGGAGCAGATCAATAACAACACGGTGGAATTGATAATTAGCGAAATAAATTAATATTGAGGGGTGTTTTTTGAGGTTTAAAAAGACATACGATATCAAAGATGATAATGTAAAAGTCATAAAAATATGGAATGAGAAAACAAGAACAAAGGAATGGTAGAATTTAGAATGTTCGCAGCCTGAACTTCTGTCCTATCCATCCGTTCAACATTCACCTAGTTCCGTCCTTTGTATTTTTTACCCTTCTGCTCTCAAAAGGGGCACGTACAACATTTGATCATTTCATCTCAAGATGTTTATCTAAATAGACCTATATCTTTAATTCCAAAACGATTTGTTCGTCGAAGGCATAATTGTTGTTGTCAGTTTGTAGGCCTATCTGTATTTCGATCTATGACTTGTCACAGCGGAAGTTTGGTAAAAATATAATTGACAACTTAATTGTGTAGGCATGTTGATTGATTTCTAAAGTAATATACCTATTTTACCATGACGATGAGATATTTAATTAACTGTAACACATTTTATAGAAAACAGAAACATAACTTGATTTTGTTTTTAATTCGGATTATAAAAGCAAAACTACGAGCTTTGCTTTCTTTAGTTTAGGGCTAGCAGACTGAATGCGAGACCAACCAACAAAGTGACCACAACACTTCAGAAAAAGTGCAGAGAATAGCAGTAGGCCTAATTGAAAAAAAAAATTCATATCGGAAATATAAAGAACAGCAGAGGCGGAGATGTCAAATGATATCCGAGATCAGTCAATCATCATTTTGAGATTATTAACCTATTAAAATGTGTCGTCGATGTTCCTGATAATATACATCTTAAATATACCGTTTTTAGACTTCATTAAAACCAGTCAAAAAAACTAATAAAAATCAATTAAGGTATTGAGCATTTCAAGCATCAAATCATTTATCAACTTGCAAATAAGACGGATCGAAACAACGGTTTTCAGAGATTTACATTTTTTTTTTTATAATAAAAAGTGTTGAATTGAATTATAAGTAAATTTTAGTATTTATAATGAATTTATAGGAATTTATGAGAAAAATAGGAACGTCATTTAGTTACGCGTCTGTAAATTTGGTGAGAGAAAACAATCATTCTATTTTTTTTTATCTAAAATTAATAGACCAGTGGCGGATCTAGAGGGGGTAAATAGGGTGGCTAGCCACCCACTTTCGGTTACCGTGAAAAAAAAATAGGGTCACTCGTCTTGTGTGTGTGTGTGTGTGTGTGTGTGTGTGTGTTTCTCCTGCATGCATACAGTATTACTTGTGGTAGGCATACTTTGGTTTAATTTGAGGGAATTCCCCCTCCTAAAAACATTCGCACCTCACATTATACAATGTGTATACAATGGCTCGTGTGCACTATAAAGAACCCAGAATATCCTTCGAGACGAGTAGGGGGATACCCCGGTGTACTGGAACAGACAGCCCCTGTGGTGGACGGGAGAGGTGCTGGTAGGGGCGAAGAAAGTCATTGATCGAGTTTCTAGTCCACATATCAAGCACCCTGAGCATCTTACATTAGATGGATATGTGCGCCATATAAAACTACACTATTATTATTATTATTATTACATTATCCACCCTCCCTCCCCCTCCCCCGATTGCCAAATCCTAGATCCGCCACTGAACTCAGGGATCATGGTGGACGGGGCCACTCACCCAACCTTGATTCCACCCAGTCTAAAGCTAATTTCATGGCCGGCCCTCCACCCACCTTTGTTAACCCCCTTGCCCATACTTAAAATCCACTCTTATAATTTAGATTTTAAAATGTGATTACCCACCCTCCGATGATGCCGTCCAAGCAAATCGTAAATTTGTTGTCACAGTCATTGGAGCAGGAAAAACTTCGAATATGATCACAGCAACTTCCATCGTAATCCTTGCTTTCCGGGTTTGAATAATGGTGTAATTTGTAGAATTTTACGGGACTCAAGTTTTCCTTCCAAGAGAGCTGCACCGTCATAAGCCCATGCATAATGGCAGTAAGCCTAATAAATTTAACTACATTAAATAATTCTTAAACAGAATTAATATCATTATTTTTAATAATATTAGTCCTATGAATATAAATAAGTTATCAATTTTAATAATACAATAATGCGCCAATTCAAAGTATTCGAAGATCCAGATTTCGAAAAATTTCGACAAATGCCGGTACTTTTTCATGTTAACAGCACAATGCAGACGAAGCATAGTGAACTGTCGGAACACAGTACTTCCCCAGAACAGATTTAAATAATTTTAAGGTCCATAAGAATACTATTTTTTAGAGATTATACAGTGGTCCATTTAAAAGTTTACTTAATGGTTTACTTATGTCATGTAACCGAAGTATTACTGGTATTACATAGCCTAGTATAAAAACCAAAAACCTACCGTTATGTGTGTTCCAGCTTCAATAATCTAATTAAGTATTGTAAATTACATTTTCTTCACATTTAATTATTTCAGTGTGTCGTAGGACCACACCGATTTTACTGAGAAGTCTAACCTGCTGCAACAAATCTGAATAATTAAATAACATTATATAGGGCTGTAATCAAAATAATATTCAATCACTTACATATCAGTGACGCTAATAATGATAAAATGTACAATGGAAGAAAATAAAACCTTACCTGTGAGAACAAACAGACAAGGATGATGGTCTGATGTGATGTTGTTGTACGAAACATCTTGCGGATACTTTGACGAAACACTTCCCGTTTGACCCGCTGTTTGTCGAAGTTTTCCGAGAAGCCTGCCAAATGTCGTTGTGAATTGATCGTGCTTCTCTCTCACTGATACCACTATAAGCTGACGCATATTTCAGGGCTGACGAGAAAGGATGTGTTGCCAAGAAACAAGCGCGACAGTGTCGTTTTCTGGCAAACTTCATAGTTTGTAACCTTATCAGATACTTGCGTATGAGTCAGAAAACTTTGAATTTACTCATTGGTATATAAGTATTGGAAAGGGAAATAAACTGCGCGACAGGTGTAGGTACAATTTGGGTTTCGAGTGGTTAACTGGTTTAAATAAGTCACGCTGTTTAAAAAATGAAATGAAGCTTCTAAATTTTACCAGGTCATGAACAATAGAGTATATAGAAACATAAAAAGTAAAGGCTATCCTTCCTTTTTTCCGAAACGTAGAGCTGAAAAGATTCATAACAAATCAAAGTTTAATATATTAATTTAGTATTTATTTGACAATCGAAGCTGAGGGCTGTATTAGGTCTATTCGTATTTTCTAACATGATGGGGTCCAAGCCTTTAATAATAGACCTTTCCGGAGTGTCAATCAAACTTAACAACTGACTAATCAGAACAGCGCTAGGAATACGCACGCGTCTCACAAACACACGTGTTGTCCCACAAACGCACGTGTTCGCGTATGTTTTAACACTGTCGTCTTGTGGGACCTTAGCAACAATATCCAAGGGGCGGGGCTTAGTGGAAAGGTCCATTATTAATTAATAACGCACAGAATTTGCTATTTTATACATTGTAACTTCTTATTGCGATTCCGATTTCCAAAACAGTGGTAGTCATTCGATTGGTTAAAATTCAGTACACTAATTATGGTAAAACCATGCTAATGGATAGATCACATTGATGATATCTTAAAACAAGTAATAGTTAATTTGATTCGCTTAACGAGACTTAACCAGACTTTGCACCAGCTTCGCAGATAAGTGAATGGCGATCGTTCGTGATCACGTCACATTTGAATTGTAGGCCTAATGAGGACTGAATGTAATTAGTGCATAATTTGGTCTTACTTTTAATGTCTTAACTGTAATATAGAATGTTTAAAACTCTTAGACATTTCTTTATCTTTTTCATTCATTAATTCAGATAACATTGACATGTCTAACCAAGATGTTGTTCTTCGACATTATGGCTAGTCTGTTCCTAAGTCATTTAAAACAAAATATCGCAAGTTATTTCATTGTGGAGGAAATAAAACTGCATTTTTATTTCCAAAGTCAAGTAGGGCCCACGTTTAATAAAAAAAAAACCATCGAGTGTTCAAATGTACAGAATGTGATTTAAATTGTCACATTAAATGCGGATTTTAGATTGTAAATTTTGTCTGTCTTATGTGTATGGCAGCAGTTGACAGACCCGTTGATACCTTTGAAATATTGATAATAGAGAAGGAGCCGAACTTGCTGTTTTCAGATTTTCGACGTGAACTCAAATTCAAGCTATTGCCCACATCGACATAGATAGCCTTTTCAAAGAAATCGATCAACTCAGCCTCTATCATGGTAAATCATAATGTGCAAATCATCGCTATTGCCGAAAAAAAAATCGACGACACAATTTATGAAAATGAAATCCATATAAATGGATAGGCCTATCAACTTTTGCACAGGATCGAAACAGAAACGGTGGCGGTATTGTACTGTACATATGTGAAACTCTCTCTTTTAATAAAAATAGAATTGAATGTGTTTAAATTGAGTACATTTATGTGTGCCGAAGAACCAAATGTGGTAACAAATTAACTGTTACTACATCATATAAGCCACAGTCAGTTACATACTTCGAATCTTAGTAAACCTGCTCGAACTTACAGGTGTAGGCCTACATAACACAGATTATGTTCTTATATTGGATATCTAAATGCTGATTTTCTTGTGCCAGACTGCAATACAAGAAGACTTCAACATATTTTAGATGTATAATCTTGTGCAAATTGTGAGCCAACCCGCACCACAGAGAATACGAAATCGATTATTGATGTTATTACATCGAATAAATACATCTATGTTCAAACAAATGTCTACGACCACTCTATGAATGACCATAATGCTGTAATTACGGAAATAACGTACAAACGTGTTAAAAATAAGCACATTTCTTTTACTAAGACTTTCCCATCCTTTAAGACTTAATGAAGAACTTTTTTTCTTGGGGATCTTAATGAAATAAATTGGAACAATTGAATTGAATGCTGTAACCCAAATGATTTTACTGATGTTTTTTATCATTTTTTTTTTTAAATTAGCTGAATGTCATGCGCTTCCCATTACTAGACGATTACAATCTCAGTTACCATAATAGTTAGCACACACCATAATGACATTCTTGAACTAATGCACAAACGTGAACGAGCTATCTTTCAAGCCGCTCTCTGTGTGTTAAAATCGAATAATTTACTTCCACCTCTAATAAAGTTTCAATGGGGCTCTCACAAGGCTCTATCGTTGGATCCCTTGTGTTTACCTTATTCATAGATGATCTTTCTATTAACATTCTACATTTGACATGTACGCTGACGACACAATACTATACTACTCATCATCATCACATCATACTCTCGAAAACAAACTCAACTAAGATCTCTCATATATTCACAATGGCTAAAAGAAAATAAACCAATAATTAACTGTAAACAAAACCACATAAACGCTAGTTGGAACATAGAAAAATCTTAAATACAGCACCAGTGGCGTTTCAATGGGGCTCTCACGAGGCTCTATCGTTGGATCCCTTGTGTTTACCTTATTCATAGATGATCTCCCACTTTCTATTAACATTCTACATTTGACATGTACGCTGACGACACAATACTATACTACTCATCATCATCACATCATACTCTCGAAAACAAACTCAACTAAGATCTCTCATATATTCACAATGGCTAAAAGAAAATAAACCAATAATGAACTGTAAACAAAACAACATAAACGCTAGTTGGAACACAGAAAAATCTTAAATACAGCACCAGTGGCGTATCTAGAAGTCTTGAATTGGGGATGCTGATTAGGAGGGGGGAGGCGAATGTGAAGGGGGCGAAGGTGAAGTGGGGCTCGATGATCAGTTGAGGGGCGCTAATTAGCAAAATATGGTGATTTTTATCTACTTGACCGCGATTTTTTTGGGGGGTGGGGGACTGGGGCGCGAGTAATATTTGTTTTGGGGGGGCGTGTCCCCCCCCCTCGCGCTCTCCCCTAAATACGCCAATGCACAGCATTATTAATCTTATATACAATGGCACCCCATCTTACAAATTCACACACATTCAGGCATTTACATCGACCTTAATTTAAATGTTTGTACTAATATAAACCAACTTCGCTCGAAACTCCAAGTTTTGAAATTTCAATATTAGCACGCGCACGGCAATTTAAAGACAAACATACATCAACACTGATTTACAACACGATAATTCTTCCACATATCGATTATTGCCGTAGTGTGTAGGGAACCAGGTCGGAAACAAACATTGACCGATTACAAGTCATGCAAAACAAAGCTTTCGCATCATTCTTTTATTCTTTTACGCTCATCCACTCACCCCATAAATCAACATTTACAACACCCTCAATCTACACACAGATTCTGCTCGAAATTCTTCTGAAAATTAATTTGGATTTTCACCGAGGCGTATAGAGAACCTTGAAAAAAAATTAATAAATTAAAAAAAAATGATACCACTTTTCACTGTCGACGCAATGTTGCTCCTTTTGCAGTGCACGGTAGTGGAGCCCTGGGCTTATCCTGGGGTGGAATGTGCTGATGCTCAACACACTGCCTTTGAGTATCTGCGTATACTTATATGGGGAGCAACACTGCCTCGATGGGATAATTGGTATACGGATTTTGTTTGAGATTCTTCTGGGAATTAATAATTATGGATTTTGTTTAATTTTGTGGTGTAATTGACACTGCGCCTTGAGCACCATTGATGGGGATGTGCGCTTTATAAATCTTTATTATTATTATTATTATTATTATTATTATTATTATTATTATTATTATTATTATTATTATTATTATTATTATTATTATTATTATTATTATCATTATCATTATCATTATCATTATCATTATCATTATCATTATCATTATCATTATTATTACTATTATTATTATTATTATTATTATTATTATTATTATTATTATTATTATTATTATTATCAAAAAAGATCATACACATTTTCATCCGGGCTCAGTCTAGATCTGCCAGTGGTCTTGCACCAGACTATTTAGCTCAACATCTTGCCCGACTTCCCAGCAGACTTCCCCTGTAATGCTGGTGTTTTGCAACTCCTCTCCCTAAAACTGAGAACTCCAAGGACAGTTTTGTCTACAAATCAAACTTTTTAAATTCTCTACCACATGAAATTCGAAATACGTCTTCTGCTTTCTCATTTAAAAAAATGTTTAAAAAATTTCTTACACCCAAAGAAAAACCTACAGAAAACTGTCTCAGAAGGTCACCATTCACACCATGTAATGTTTTTTACTTTTGTATATAGGCCTACATATTTCATATTTATTTATTTATATTTTTTCAGTACACTGATTTTAATTGAACTTCAATATTTCAATATATTGGCCGTATTCGACTGGTCGTTCTTCGTTAAAACACCCCACCTGCGCAGCGGTAAAATCCTACTTAAACGAAGACGACCAGTCGATAGAAAACTTGTAAATACTCGACAAAACAAAGTGGCTGCATAGTTACCGCGATACACGCTGTGTAATCAAGTTTGCTTCAGCTTGTGGCAATATGGGATTTTTCTAAAAAAACAATTATTTTCATCCAGTTTTTGAATTCTGTTAGTCTACAATTATTTTTTTACTTCATATGGGTAAATATTATAATTTTTATTTTCTGAAATTTAATCTAAATTTTATTAACGCAAATGTTGTTTCTAAACTCACCAATCGGCCATGTTTGTTTTGGTCACGTGAATAACTTAACGCTGATTAACGCACTCTGGTTTACGTTCATTTTCGTTGTCAACCAAGTCTATTTTACGAACCAGTCGAATGAAAATAATACTCAACGAAAATTCGTAGTCAACGAAATGAACTAGTCGAATACGCCCATTGTTTTATATAGGATTTTTATTTGTTTTGTATTTTGTTGTTTTTTTTTTTTATGCGAGGGCCCCACGACTGTCAGCTTAGGCGCTGTGTTGGGTTACCCTCGGTAAATAAAGTTTAATAAAAAATAAATAAAAACAATCTATGTGTCTTTTCAGTTTTGTTTTCTTCCAAAAAAGTTTAATATAGTAAATAAAAGTAGTTTTCTTTACAATATGTTAACAAAATGAAATTTACAATTAATGTTTTCCATGCTTGAGTAGCTATCACATTAATAAGTGCCTACTACACAAAGTTCTAGTAACATTTTGTATTGTTTCCCCGTTCTTAATTGCATCTTGTTAACTTTGGACTAAAATAGTGAATATATATAGCAGGTTATGAAATTGCACAATGCAATATTTTTACTAACGTGTCGACAGATTAAACAAATGGAAATAATTCTTTAAAAATTGTTAGATAACCAGGCCTAATGAATTTTTAAATAATTGCCAAAAAAACCATGATTTTTTTATTTGTCAGACAAACCATGAGGATTTCTTAAAAGATGGTTTATAAGCAATCAGTGTCTTTTATAAGTTCCATAATAAATCAGGATGATTACCATCAATTAATCAATCAATCAACAAGGATTTGTATATCGACTGCAGAATGCAATGTTCAGTGGCGCTACTACATTATGTTTATTTTTTATATTAAATTATAAACACACGTAGGCAGGCATACACGGAAATGTATACTTTATTAGACCTACTGACGTGACTAGTTTCAAAAGCAAAAGTTACAGTAAAATAAATCGATCTCATTGGCTGATTTTGTATTTCCTATAGACCAATCCAACATGATCAAAACACTTCCATTTGAAGTAGGCCTACTGTTGCTCATCATAGGTTAATTGTGTTTGCATGTGAGCGGCTTTAATTATGATTTCATGTTATTTAGAATCACTTTACGGAAATATTGAAAGGGCCTTGCATTTGTCCAGGATCAGAATACGCTAAGGTAATAGATTGACACAAGGACCTGCTATGTTTGTATTTTAAACTAACTTCATCAAACTATTTTGCAGAACTGTAGGTCTATTATACAACAGTTGTATTATTCACTGTGTGGAGCAAACATTAGCGAAAGGTCAGTATATGCCGGTATTTCAGTCTGACGGGTAAATCATTACAACCACACACGTATTATGTGATACCACTTTAATTGTGACATCTGATGAATATTCAGTGTATATAAAATCTAAATAATGCCATCGTTTTCCTTCTATGTTTATACCATAAATGTTTCGCCAGTGTTATCCGACCCTATACAGATTTATTTAGAAGGAATTACGTGTAATTCTATAATCATTGTGCCAATTTGGTGGGTTGCTGTTTCTTAACCAAGGTAGGCCCGAACTGCATAAACCAACGTTTATTCTTCCTTTCAGAACGTTGACCTTAATCAAAATGGCCAATCTCGAAGCCACAAATTTTGTAAATGAGTTGGACGAGAAGGTACTCGAATGCCCGATCTGTTTCAAGAGGTTAAACCAGCCAAAAACATTAGGTTGCATGCACAGTTTCTGCCTCAAATGTTTAGAAGACTGGACAAACAAAAGCGGAAACACCATATGTCCCATTTGTACTGAACCCTATGTAGTCCCCGAAGGCGGTCTCCAAAAGCTCGTTCCGAATGTTGTCATTAACAATTTACTGGAATATTTGGAACACATTCAGAAAGGAGGGGACAAGAAAACATCATGCTCTTGTTGCGAAGAAATATCTGCTTTATATTGCAGAGACTGCATGCAGTACTTTTGTCAAACATGCATTCACCACCACAAGTCAATATCAACTCTTAAAGGACATACATTATTAACAATACAAGAGCTATGCCAATTAAGCCCACAAGAGAGGGCTTCTTTGAGACCAACTCTTTGCCAGAAACATACAACGCTTCCACTAAAGTTCTACTGCAGTACCTGTTGCGAGCCCATTTGTTTGGAGTGTACTATAATTGATCATAGTCAAGTTGATGGAAAACATCGACTCATTGCTATCAATGATGCTTTTGAAACATTTAGAGTCACTGCTGCCAATATGAAAAATCAAGTGGAAGATTGTACAAACAATCTGACCACAGCTCATACTGCCATGGGAGAGAACGCAGCAAGATTGGAGAAAAACTTCCAGTTATGTGACGAGCAGATTGATAAGCGCATTGGGGAAATGATCGAAATTATAAAGGCAAATGGCGAATCATTGAAGATAAAACTGAAAGATACATACAACACAAAAAAGAAAATAATTGAACGCCAATTACAGGAACTCGGTTTGATATTGAATAACGTATCCGGAAAATGGAACTTGATCCAAACTCTGATGAAGAGTCCGGATGAAGCTGCCGCTTTGTTATCGAACAGAAAATTGGTAAAAGCATTAAAAGAGAAGCTCCGGAATCTTCCTTCCATAGAACCTGTTGATGATGGTGTTATTGAGTTCCTTCAATTTGACAAACCTAAAGCACATGAAAACTTTATTGGAGAAATCAGTACACAGTTAGTTTCAGATGTGCTTGTTTTAAAGAAAGAGGTTGAGGAATTGGAAGTAACGAATGGCCAAAAGTTTTCAATAATCGCAGAGAATACTAAAGCAAAATGCAGGCTAAAAAATGACGAAAATCTGAAAGCAGTGTTAAGATCCCCACTTGATGCTACGGTTACAGGCAGGGCACACCATTTTTATGACGGATTTTACAAAGTCGATTGTCGTTGTAAACTTTCTGGTACTTGGGAGTTCTCGATACTAAATGACGGAGTTCATATTAAAAACTCGCCTATCAAGATAACTGTGAGAAACCAGGGTTTAATTAACACAATCAACAATATCCACGACTACAAATCAAACAAAAAGGATTCCAAGGTAACTGACATCTTACAAACTGGCGACGGCGGCTTTGTGGCAGCCAGTTACAGTCGAGAACTCCTCAAATTTAATGAACGATTTGAGTTTATTGGTAAGGTTGAATTTCGCGAAAATACACGAGTTAATAGGATGAGCAACACAAAATATGACGACGTCTTCCTTTTTAGTGATTTGGGTAACAAATGTATCACAGTCTGCAAAAGGAGTGGAGACATAATCAGAGAGTTAGCACAAGGCCAGTTAAAATATCCAAGAGGCGTTTCATTAAACGAAGAAAAACGCGTAGTCTATTGCACCGATAGTTTGGCACACTGTGTCGTCATGGTAAACTATGACAGTGGAGAAGTTCTTGGGAAGTTTGGTAGCGATGGAAATGCACCTAATAACTTAATCAATCCAGAAGATATTGTAGTAAATAAGGCAGGGAACGTTATAGTGACGGATTATGGCAACGATTGTTTGAAAATGTTCGATTCCAACGGGAAATTCTTGAAGATTTTGATAGGGAGTGGGAATACAGATAAAGATGGATACGTGTGTGGTCCCCATGGAATCACCATGGATAAAGAAGAAAATTTGTTGGTATCCAGTAACCATAAAGTACAAATGTTTAATAGCGAAGGTGTTTTCATCAAAAGAATAGATAAAGATGACGATGGACTCTATCCTCCAGTTGGGTTATCTGTCATTTCGTATCATCCAAGAAAAGTTGCTGTTGCTAACCAGCAACCAAATGATATCAAAATATTTAATTATTAAAAAACAAATAAAAATATGAAAACTATATAAATAATATATTAATACACAAAGCACCCGGCTTCAATAATCGTAGCAAAAAAAAAACACCAAAAAACAACTAATGTACTAATTTGCATTAATACTTTTTGATATAAAAATACAGTAACGCCTTAATGCGTTATGTTACAAAGATTAATCATTAAGTCGAGCGGCACAGCGGTTTTGGGCTTTCAATCGGGACTCAGATCCAGACCAACGCTGTTCACACTACTTGTATCGTGGCATGACACTTTATCTACCATTGCCTCCTTACCACATGAGTATAAATAGTACATACGTGGTAGGAGGTAAATGATCCGGAATGAATCTGGTAGTGCTGAATTACACAAATAAATCGGAATACTCCATTAAATTAACAATTTAAATAAAAATATGGTCGACTTTCAAATATAATATCATAAGGTAATTGTTTAGGGAATTTTGTGATTGAAAGCAAAAGTTGTTTTGATTGATTAGTTCACGCGTATTAGTATCAAATGAAAGTTGTAAAATGCTTTCCGGACTCTTTCAAATACACAGCCATAAAATGGTTTTGTACAAAAATTTATTGATACGATTTACATTATGAAAGAAAAAGACATTCCATGTAAAGTTAAAAAGCTAATTTAACTTCATAATTAAAGTTTCTTGAAATAATACATTAATTGAAGTCTCGTTAGAGGATAAATTTCATTTTTTATCAATTATTTTAACTGATATGGTATCAATCTATAAAGGCCAACTCAGACAGTGTCGGCTGACGCAGCCCGACCCGATTTATCGTCGGGGACAGTCTTAAGCCGTCGTGAGAAATATTAAACATGTTTAATATTCTACGACGCGACTGCCCCCGACGCACACCATCGCATCTGCGTTTAACTCACACAGACCCGACGCAACAACAAATCGCATCGGGCTGCGTCGTACGACGCTGTCTGAGTTGGCCTTTATGGCCAGATTTACAGTAGTTCCTCTCCAGAAAAAAATTTGAGCTGTTGTGGCTGTAGGCCTTCCTACATATTGATCAGAATCATAACACTTATGGGATCATAGTGGAAATAGTTTTAAATTGTCTTACCAAAAAAAAAAAAAAAAGAACCTGCTGACAGCCTCATGTTTGATTACACAAAGAAGCAGTGGTATATCTAGAAGTCTTGAAATGGGGGTGCTGATGGGGGGGAGGGCTCGATGATCAGTTGAGGGGCGCTAACTCGCAAAATAAGAAATAATGGATAAATGAATGAATGAATGAATGAAAGAATGAAAAATGAATGAAAGATTGGAACAGTTTCATATAGGAAATACTTAAAGTAGTTTTCTCTTACAAATTGTTAACAAAATGAAATTTACAATAATAAATGTTTTCCATGCTTGAGTAGCTACTACATCATAAGTGCCTAATTAACAGAGTTGTTGATAACATTTTGTATTGTTTCCCTATTCTTAATTGCAACTTGTTAACTTTGGACTACAATAGTGAATGTTATAAGCAGTTATGAAATTGCACAAATGCATTATTTTTACCAAAGTGTAGACAGATTAAACAAATGGAAATTGCCAGATTACCATAATGATTTTTTCAATAATTGCTAAAAAAAACCATGATTATTGTAGAAGTTATTGATTTCTTTGTTGATGGTTATTGTAATTACCAGACAAACCATGAGGATTTCTTAAAAGATGTTTTATAAGTTATCAGTGTCTTTTACATATTTCATAATAAATCATGATGATTCTAGTTTTTTTACCATCAATCAATCAACAATGATTTGCATAGCACCAATATTGACTTTAGAATGCAATGTTCGGTTGCGCTATGACAACAATAAAAGGTTTTGCCACGTAAAACATAATAATAGCAACATATTAACAACTTCATGAAGCAGTTGAGGGCTGAGATTGAGGGCGTGTGTTTGCTCCTTGTTCTAATGCTGTAAAGAGAGCACTACCGAGCTCTTCCTCTTCGTACGACCATGACACCAACAAATCAGTTCCTTCTTCTGTTGGCTCACCTGCAGACTATAAAAATCCAAAACATATTAAATTAGTTAGAAAATAAAAAATACATGTATATTGTTTTGAGAAATGTATGTCAGAGTATAAATAAAATACACCAATTTCCACTAACTCACCCCACCCAACCTTAACTCACACATATGCACCCCTATATGTATCTCACCTTAATGAGTACAGATCCAATCATTATTGAGCCATCTGCCATTAGCTGAACATTCTCCCCAGAAAACTTTCTAAAATACAAAGACAGTTTCATTAATATCTGAATACCGTAAAACCTCGAATTGAAGCCCAATGGGCTTAATCTTGAATTGAAGTCCGCCTCTTCAGTTTGCAAAATTAGCCTCGAAATTTCAAGATAGCATAAGCTTCTTTTCGACTACATAAACTGTACATGAATTTCAAAGAAACAAAATAAATTAAAAAAACATGCTTGGTTTATACAGTAGTTTAGGTGATTTAGTGCCGGTTAATACACTCTGTGATACATATTGATGTTACAATGGCCCTATTTATTGTTTAATAGTACTAATTGCCAAAATTTACAGCATTCATTTTGAAAAGAAGCACCCCCCTCTTTACTTTGCAAAAGTGGCCTCGAAAAGAAGCCCATCTCAAAAAGAAACCCATCTCGAAAAGGACCCATACAAAGTTCGCAAAAAAAAAGGAGCCCAGAGCTTCAATTCGAGGTTGTATGTTATTAAATGTGTTTAAAAAATGAGGTAAATACCTAATAAGGTTCAGTGTAAAATAAAACCTTGCCTTTATTTATTCCTTATAACATAAATTTAGGGTGTACAGTATGCTGAAATTTCTGCTAGGCTCAACTCTTAGATATTGTTGTTAAGGATCCAATATAACGTTAGTCATTTGTAGATAAACATGGTTGCGTGTGCAGTTGTAGATGTAAACTTGCGTGATTGTGGGGCATGCAGTTATTCCTAGCACCACCTATTAAATAACACGTTCTGATTGGTCCGTTTTTAAGGTTGATTGAGGCTCCAGAAAGATCTTTGTATTATACATCCAACAAATTTATTGATTGAAAATATTTTTATATATTATTAATATAAAATTATGTCTACTGGAACCTTAATATATAATTTTTATATTATTATTGATGTGTTGTTACCTTTTAATCCTTTTGTGTAGTGTTTGCATACTCATCTGTGGGATTGTGATATTGGACGAGAACCTAATTTCATGCTCCTCAATGCCCAGCTGTTGCATCACAACATTTGCATCTTCAACCTCAAGTTTCTACGCAAAATTTAAGAAAAACTTGATAAGAACAATGTTATCAATTTTTTGTTAGTTTACTTCAAGTCGAAGAAAAAAATTATACTTTTCTTTATGTTATATGGTTTTACACTCACCAGGCAAATAAATAAATGAAATGAAATATCATTTGTTTGTCTCTGTTGCCATTTCTTTGTACTAATGACGTGGACTGAAACTGTTACCATTAATAAATAAAGCACCATTTTATGTTTTTTAATAGATGGACAAATTATTTTAAATAATGGATATTAAATAAAAAAAGTTAAAGAAACTTACATCATTCTTCATCATCAATATACCATGCATTGTCTTCACTTTTTTGCCCTCTAATGGTTGTGACTGTAATCCTAATATGAAAAAGAAAAAAAAAAATCAATTAAACTATGAACTTCATCATTCTCTTCATCATCTTCCTCATCATCATCATCACCACCATCAAAATCCATGGACGTAGGCTGTGGGGTGCAGCTGCACAACATGTCAGCAAATTAGTTCCACTATGTGTGGGTTAAAATACTAAAAATGACATTAGGTTTCATTAGAAGTTCTGCATTGTCCTTTTTTGCACCTCCAAGCCAAAAAACCAGCCTTCGCCCTGACATTATCACTATCTGTGTTATCGCCGCCATCACCACCGTCCCCATCATCATTGTCATTATAATCAATTTCACAACCTACCACTTATAGCTGAACTCCTCTTCAACAATCCTAAGGAAATGTCAGCTTTGATGTTACACTTTGTTGGTATCAAAGCTGTCTCACCGTTAGCTGGCATTAAGCACTCAATGCCTGTAAAAATATAAGTGATGAAATACAAAATAATGTTATATATAAAATATTATATAATCTTCACTTATTTCTGTTCCACAGTTTATAAAATATATTGATTGATTTAGTTCAATGTTTTATAAAATATAATATATCATAACATAACAATATAAAATGAATTTTAATGTAATAAAATATAATAAAATACAATATAACATAATACGATAAAATGTACATAACATAACATAAAATGGCATAGCATTGCATAACATAATATTAAATTATTAAAAATTATTATTAGTATTAGTATTATTGCTACTTTTAATAAGAAATAAATAGGGATTGCTTACTGAATTGCTGTTGAATTTTCTGTTTCAAGAACTGCATTTTCTTTGCTTCTCCGTGAACAAGTAGAACATGTTTGGGTTCACATTGCTGGATAAGTTGCATAATTCCTTTGGCGTCTGCGTGTGCACTGAATGACATGTACTGCACTGACAACTTCACCTCCAACTTGGAAAAAAATTAATCAAGAAATCATTATTGTCAATCTTCAATAGAGCACTAAGAAGTACTTATATCATCAATGTTTAATTTTAATATATTTATCAATGAAAGTCACTTATCATGATAAAACAAATAAAGCCTGTCCAGACTATCAAACATATAACATGCCTATATATGGTCATGATGACATCACATCATTACCATATATAGACATATCATGACTGTATATGGGCATACAACAGTTATGATGACATCACATCATGACCATATATAGACATATAATGACTGTATATGGGCATACAACAGTTATGATAACATCACATCATGACCATATATAGACACATCATGACTGTATATGGGCATACAACAGTTATGATGACATCACATCATGACCATATATAGACACATCATGACTGTATATGGGCATACAACAGTTTTTTCATTAAATAAAATTTGAGTGTGGACAGAGCTAAAAGGATAAACTATAGATCAAATATTTTCCTGGATACCCAGGAAACTTTCAAGGTTTATTTCTGTTAGGATAAACCTTTAAGATAAAATCTTAAATTTGAGTTAATTTACAATATAATAAAACTAATTTCTAAAATTGAGTATTAGAAGATATAATCATTTCCTTTTGCATATTTAGTTTCAATTTCAGTTTTGCAAGGCTTTTGTCTCATTTCAAAACTGTGTAAAAATTGTAGTTTAAAACATGTAAATATTAGTCTAGTACACTCAGGAAGTCATTTCAGTATCTGGATAATCATTTGCAGTCAAATTTATTTCAACTTTCGGTTCATTGTCTTATGTCATTACAGATTTCTGTTTGAATTGTGCCAATAACAACAATAAAATAAACAAATGCTTTTTAGATTTTTATCGTTATCGTCATAGTGTAAACAGGCCTTCAGTTCCTTTATGAAGTTTTAATTTCCTTAAGCACATTTTCACTCAAAGAGTTATTAATGCTTGGTAAGCCAGAGGGGCCAATAGAGGGCCACATCAGGCCACTTTCACCACCCTTTTAGAGTGGTGTACGTTGCTACAGATTTATGGTGAGTTAGTTAGAGTAGACATATTTTAACCCTGAGAAAAAAATCCTACTGTGAAAGTGTTTGAACCTAGGAACCTGGGACTGGTAACCAAGTATCTTAAGCACCAAGTTATTCAACTCAACTAGTAGAGACCTTATGAAGCTAATAATCAATTTAAGGAATGATTTACCCAAATTGTTTCAATAAATGTCTCATTTTAAGTTGATAAACTATTTAATGCTTTAAATGTCCAGTTCAATACCGTAAAACCTCGAATAGAAGCCATGGGATTCTTTTTTTTTCGTGACCTTTAGATGGCCTTTTTTTCGAGGCCACTTTTGCAAAGCAAAGAGGGGGCTTCTTTTCAAAATGAATGCTGTAAATTTTGGGAATTACTACTAAAAAACATTAAATAGGGCCACTACAACATCAGTCTGTATCATAGAGTGTATTAACCAGCGTTAAATCACATAAACTACTGTATAAAAAAAGCGTGTTTTTAATTTATTTTGTTTCTTTAAAACTTTATGTACAGTACAGTGTATGTACTATCTCAAAAAGAAGCCCATGCTATCTTGGGGCTTCTTTTCAAAATGGGCTTCTTTTTCGAGGCTACTTTTGCAAACTAAAGAGGGGGCTTCAATTGGAGGTGGGCTTCTTCTCGAGATTAAGCCCATTGGGCTTCTGTTTGAGGTTTTACGGTATTTTAATTGGAATTTTTTATGGGTTTTCCACAGATTGCATATTCAGGGAGAATAACAACTTCCTGGTATATTTATAACAACACATAGTATTAACAATGTTGCTATAACATTTAAAACAAAACAACGAAAACAAAAGTTCTCTCAGAGAAACTAAACAAAACTCAAGGAACATTCCACAAACACTACTTACAACCTGTCGATTTTCCAGCTCTATTTTTTTCTGTCCATTTAATATTTTGTGACCAACAGTTCCTGCAACGCAATATCCAGGCATGATAACCATGTTTTTTTCTTCCCCAGCCCACTGCTTGAAGATGGTGAGTGAGAGGCCTGAGTGCAACATCCCTGGGGTAGCAAACACCACCATGGGGCCTGGGTTACTGATGTATGACCTGTCAAAAGGCTGAAAGGCAAATTTTTCAGAAGAAATTAAAAAATGCTATTAGTATCACTTATTTGATTTTGCAATGGAAAAGAAACTACAGGCGGAGATGGGGTTCTTTCACAGAATGGTACAAATCACCTGGACAACTCATACAGCAAATACAGAGGTACTTAAAAGAGCAGGAACTACACTTAGTTTGATGGCAAACAACACAACTAGAAACAATTTTAAAAAGTGATGATGAGGTGGTGGATGATGCAAAGAGGATGATTATGGTAATGAAGGAGGAGGAATTAACAATAAAAATGATGTTTATGATGAAACTGACAAGATAAAACTATAAAGCATGTATTTTTATATCATTATAGTTAACATAAAATTAATTTAACAGTGCCATGTCAAATTTAAATAGATACATAAATAAAAATTAAATAACATGAAAATATATTACCTTAATGTGCTTAAATTCAAACATATTTCTTTGTACAAATGTCTTCTTTATCTTCTGGTTTGTCCATGTGATGAAAAGTTTGTAGTAATGATTCGCCTATCAGTAGACAAATAAACAACGTTAATGCAAAGAATATACAGTAGGCTACTGGTAACTGAATAGTGAGATAAGAGAAGGCATAATTATTATATATATGTATGTTATATATGTATATGTATGAGCTTTCCTCTTGTAGATTTTATTATTAAAATTTAAAAAAATAATTCTGTGCATTATAATTATATTCCTTAATGTTGGGATATGATTCCCACTCAAGCCACTTTTTGTCCTGCAAATAAAATAAGATGGCAAAAGTATTATTATAGTCATTCTTATCAAAATTATGGATAATATATAAATTAGAAAAATTACTTTTTCTGTTAGACCTGTTGAAAAGTATACTGGTACTTTGAGGTTCATTCTCTCCCTGAAAAAAAAAAATTAAATTAATTTTTTAAATTTTGCAATAAATCATCAAAGCATAAGTTGGGTGACACTTTTTAGACAAATAAATGGACTAAAACATGTTCACTTGAAAATACAATACGGCTTACTGACAGCTAGCTTTCACTGATGGTGGCAGCGCTACAGCAGCTACGGCGCAGCAGCACCCCCACCCATATTGGGGAAGCTAGGAGAGATTCGTCGAGAGATAAATAAAAAACAATATTACAAATGCTAACAGTTAATCAATTTATTAAATATTATTTAGTCAGTTTATCAATTTATTAAATATTATTTAGACAATTTATCAATTTATTAAATATATTATTTAGACTATACTTACCAGAACGTTTCAATTAGTATGCATAGCTCCTGTGCTCTTCCAAGTGCAAACACAGGGATCAAAACTTTACCCCCCTTCTCAATGCAATCGTGTACTTTCTTCAAGAAATCCCTCTCTCGACACCTGTTGTGCGTACATAATTAGAAAAAGACATATTTTAAATGACGAATGTAAAAACTCTATAATTAAGTAATCACAGTGTGATTCATGTTTTTCTTACAAATAAAAAATAAAAAATTCCTCATTGCAAGATTTTACATATATGATATTATAACAAAAATAAAATGATAAAAAAAATGAATTTGTGGAGTGAAAAACAAGCATTCTTTTTAAAAAAAAACCATATTTATAGAGGGCGACCCTTCCAGCGTATCCTAGAAGGTTGGCTGATATTCAGTGGCTCTCTTTAAATAAACGATATAATGTGATGCTTGATCAGTGAAGTCTTGTTATGAGGCTTAGGGAGTGAAGTTGTTTTTCAGTTGTGAGAAAAAGTCTTGCAATCACAGGAATTGAACCCAGGACCATGGGATTAGAAGGCAAGCACCTTAACATCTAAGCTAATCTACTCCATTGAAAAAATACCAAAATATATATAACTGGGCATAGTAAAGAACAAAAATTTGCTCCTACTGTATACCTTTTTGAATCACGGATTGTTGTAGCATATGTTGATTCAGTTATCAAAAGATCTGGCCGGCATTTATCTATTGATGCAGCTCTACAAGAATACAATTTCATAATGCAGTTATGACATTTTGTTTACATTATATCAAATATTTATTTCAGTTTTTTTTTAGGTTTGTGTATGTATATAGACTTGATTTGACAATACTTACCCTAAATGTCTGTCAGGAGTCATATTGTAATCACCCTGTAAGAGTAAAAAATTCAAACAAGCTAATTTAAATATAGTAGATTAAATTACTTATTAAAACCATCACAATGTAATAATATGCTGGTTAATAAACAATTTATAGTGTTTTCCATTAAATATACTAACATAGTAATTACTTTTATAGTGCACAAAGATAATTTTGATAAGTAACTTGAGATGTACTAACTGTGTAAACAAAGGAATGTTCCCCAACTTTAACATGGAACATCGCAGCACCCAACACATGACCTGCATAATAGGCTTTAATCTCCAGCTCATCATCAACCTGTGACAATAATTAACATGTTTTATAAATTACTACAGTAGACAGACATGTAAAGTACGTAGTTAAATATGTTACAGTGCACAACACCTTGCGATACTGTAGATTGCTTTTAATGACAATCGCTTAAACTGGCAAACAACAATCAGCAAATGGTCTAATTGATTTAGAGGCTTTATAAACATTTTTATTAAAGCTTAAAATTATTAGAATACAAATGAAATTTCAAACTAACACAGTAGTAGATTATCTTTACTTTAGGATAATATAAACAATTAAAGGAGAATGTTAAGGAAATACTTCCCAACAAAAACATATACCTTACCTTAATAGTCTGATGTAAATTGACTGTGATGACCTTCTTCATGCAGTCTTTTATCATCTACAATAACAAATAATTTATCCAAAATTTACATAGTCAAAAAAATGTTGCACAAATAATCAATTATGATTGAAATTCATGAAATCTGCGAAAGTCCAGCTGTCTATTAGCTGTTTATTATTTTCTTACCCCTGATGTGAAGAAGTTTGTCTCGCCCTTCTTTTCTACAGATATTTTCCTATAGTCCTCCTGAGGGTTAAAATAGCAGATTAAATAATTTGATCTATATGTAAGTTGATATTAAGTGAATATATCTGCAGTGTTGATGGTTAGGCCTACATATTGTTGTTGATAGAAGTTTACTAATTATTAATGCCTCATACTAAAGATGGATGGATGAATATCACAATTAAAAATGAAATAAATCTCACCACTCATAATGAGACTTAGTTTATGAAGCAACACCTAAGTTTAATGTCTCTGTAGGATCAGAACTACAATATTAAACATAAATTGTGTTTATTATCTGAGATGTTAAATACTTCCCTCAACATGCTTACCAAGAGGATGGGACAAATAGCCTTTGTGGGAGATGTCATGTAGATTGGACCATCATATCCAACCATCTCACTCATATACGGAAGTGATCCACAATGATCCAGATGAAAATGACTGGAAAATGACACAAGAAGAGAACTTCCCTATTGTAATTTAATAATATTTATTTAATAAGCCTAAGTATCTATTAACTTTAAATAGTAATAACAATAATATTAATTTTATCACTAAAAATAACAATAGCAAAGTGAAATGAAAGTGTGAATAAAGCATGACATAAAATAAAAAATATAGACAAATTTAAAAGCCACTGATGAGAGCTAAGTAATTGCAGCCGTGCACATCCTTCATTACTCTTTAGTCTGTACCGTGAATTTTAATACTTCTTTCCACCTTATAATTTTAAATCATACCTGATTATGACGCAGTCCAAATGGTCAGTCAATTTCCCGGACTTGGTGATGTATGTAAAATCAGGAAAGCGTCTCTGTAAGACAAAATATTACGTTCTTTTTAACATGTTCATTGCCGGCGATAAGTATATTTGTCCGACAGGGTGTTGCTGAGGGCATTCTAGATTTATTACTAAATTGTTATACATTGTCGAACCACAGACTTAATGGCTGATAGTTCGGGGACTTAGATACACCTAGACGATAACGTACTAATAACGTATGTATGTTTGTTGTGTTATGTTGCCGGCAGTACACTCGATTGCACGAGTGGGGGTGCAATCAAGTGAACATATACCAACCCATGCTAAAATCGGACGAGAAAACTCGCACTTGACAGAGGCAATAAAAAGCACTGTCCCATTGCCAGCGAAGATTTACTCGTCCCCTAATATTTTTGTGCCAATTTAGTAGACACACCATTTTGGTGATATATGACTAGATAGAATTTCCAAAAAGTATGTATGTACATGTATTGAAACTTGTTCTGGCACACAGGTAGGAACCTAAAAAAAAGGTCTGGCAGTGAACGTGTTAAATTTAATCCTGATGAACGGCCGAGCAGCCACATACTGATTGAAATTAGTTCCGATATTTATTGATTTTTCATTTTTTCCTCTCTGTAGACAGCGCATAAATTTTATTACGCATTATATCAAGACTAATGACATTATATTATTTTGAAAATGTCCAGGTGGACTTTTAAATATGCCTCCTTTTTTTTACACAGGGAATGTCCAAATCCTAATTTGACATAAAGTATATCATATTCTTATTAAAGAAATGATGAAATATATATATCACAATTAAAACAGCATTGATTTATAAAGTAATCATAACTATTTGACCTACATCATCATTGTAGCCCATATGCATCCCACAATCCAACATCACATTCTTGCCACCAATTGTCACAAGAATACAACTTCTTCCGACATCTGTAAGAATTAAAAAAGCAATTCATTTTCAAAAAAAGTATTAGATACTGTAATAATGATGAGAGCAAATACTCCATCATCATCAGTAATCATCATCAAGCATCCTCATACTATAACCGCCACCACTCATCTTACTACCAGCGGGCTTCATCATCTTTATACTCATCACTATAATATTTTGTAGCAATTAAACTAATAATAGCCGTGGATATACAGTTCTGCCAGTTATACGTAAATCCAAGGTGTTGATTGGTGGAGCTGGCTTGACCATAACCTTAAATATCCATATTATGTAGTGTTTTATTATTACTTTTGTTGCAAATTTCCATAAATTAACAAATACATTTGAAATTCAGAATAAAAAAAATATCAGTGTTGATATTTGAGGTCAACATACCTTGGCCTGCACCTGTAAAATAAAAAGAGAGAAAATTATTTAGGTGACAGTCCCAAAAAGATAGGCAAAGCCCAGATAGTATAGTAAGGACTGCGCGGGGAATAATATTATTATTAGGCCTATATCCTCCGCTCAAATATTTGGCCTAGTAAAATCCTAGAAGACCAATGCAATGAAGCAGAAATTACGATTCCGCGCACCTACTTTTCCTAGTGATTTCCACGCAAATTTTGGAGATACTGTATCCTCTGGGGCAAAGTTATATTTGAAGATTGGAAAACTGTACTGTATACCCAAGGGAAAGGCCCAAAGAAAATAAAACAAAGAGAGAATTTATTATCATTGTCTACTTTTCACACGGTTGCGGCGCCAGCGGGGGTGGGGGCAGCAGGGTCTTAAGCCCCCCCCCCTTTCAGACAGAGCTCGTTGGGCAGTTGGACAAAAGAAGAAAAAAAAAAATAGGCCCACGCCAAGCCAACACACGTCTGTCACAGTCTGAGAGTGTCATTTCTGGCCATCCAGAAGTTCCTATTCTTAAAATAATCTCATTTGGGAGGGGGACGGAACCCCCTCTCAACCCCCTTCCCCCAGCTGGAGCCTACGAGCTCAATTCCCCCTGTTGGAGATCAATTCCTGTGATTCTCAATGTGTTGCTGCTTTGTTAGTTAGGGGCTCTCGACGAATAGGACTGACATAATCGACGCTACACCTGGCCTACCCTAGGCCTAGAGGAACTTTATTTAACAATGCATGGAGCTAACTTACCCAAGGGTACGACTCGAATATCGGACATCCTGTAATAAGGCAATTAGGCTTAGTATTAATAGTGGAATTAACTTTTCATACACTGCAAAAACAAGCGTATTTATATTCACCGTACATATTTTTGTTTTGATGAACAACCACCGGGAACTTAAAAATAGCCCGACCTCTATTGGGTAGTCGAGTCACAAGAAGATAAAATAGTCGTGTCGGTACTGTCGTCGTCGTCTTACGATCCCTTCTGTGTTCCCTGAAAATGGAAGCAGAATTTCGTGTTCTTGAGTTCTACAGTGGAATTGGTGGCATGCATTATGCATTACAAGGTACACATAAACCTTGTAAACCTGTATATTCCGTTATCTTTCATATTGATGATTATTTAAATGTATATTATTCAATTGGCCCTAACTAGCTAGGCTGCTCTATGTCTGGGTCTTTGAAGACCTGTCCAGTCCACAGAGCCGCACAAGTGAATATTTATATTTTTAAGTTCAGGAAGTGATCAATCATTTTTTAGGCCAAGGAGGCTTAAAAGAGTAGACCATCAAGGTCATCATTTTTATCTGTTTTATAAAAGTAGGCATATGCACTGCTGTCTTCCCCTTCCCCCACAGTGGCTGTTGCGCTGCTGACGGGCATTCCCCTGTCTGTATGTGGGACAGACCTGGCTGGACCCCAAGTCGTCCAATGCCAGGACAAGGTCGTCAGATCAAAAATATAAAAAGAATAATTTACCCATCCAAATAGCATTATTTTAATTGCCAATCCTTAATATAGTTGTCGAAATAGCAGAATTTGGGCCATACTAAGAAATAAAAAACACCGTGAAAACTACCAGGAATATTTTATTCCAATACACGGACTGAGGCTCTAGTCATATCCCCTTTTTGGTTTGAGCCCCCTGTCAGACTTGACAGACTGGTCGGACCTCTTGTCAGCAAATTTCCGGAGCCACTGCTTGTAATCGTGTGAAAATGATGACTCCCTAACCTAACTATTAAAGCCCCATTCCTGGTAAAATATCAGTTGTTAAGAAAAATCTGATTTTTATATATAAAGATTTATAAATATAATACAAAATTGCTAATTTAACTGAATTTAAACATTCCTAAACATGAACAAAAATGAAAAATAAGACTGAAATTTTATTTTTGTGTTCCACACAAAACATAAACAAGGATGAATTTTTTATGTTTGATTTTGTGATAGGTCTGCGAAGAAATATAGTAGGCACCGGAAACATTAGCCTATCCAACACTGCTAGGCTAGGCCTAGCCTTCCCTTGATTTGGGTTCTGTTATCAGATATAAAAATGGCTGACACTATAGTTTTCGTTGCTAGCATTAACACTACCACCTCTGAATTTGCCTAGTAGCGAAGAAAATGGTAATCTCTTGGTGAGAAATAGTCTCTATTTCTTATTTGTTTATCCTTTTGTGTACATCTAAAATTTATGCCAATATTTTTCCATGGTGTATAATAAGTAGAGTAATGCATATGCATTTTTTCTAAAAAAATTCTTTTTTTAGTGAATTTTTGCCTGGAATGGGGCTTTAAAAGTTAATTAATAATATTATGCCTGTGACTATAGAAAGTGTCTTGTTAAATGTGAGTGCAATGTATTCTTGTAGACAGTGGATTGAATGCAAAGGTTGTGGCGGCACTTGATATCAACACCGTGGCCAATCAGGTTTATCAACATAATTTCCCAAGGACCAAGATACTACAAAGGAATATTGAGGTAACTACAGCTGCCGGGCGGCATAATCATTTATGTCTCTTTCTCAGGAGGGAAAGGTAGGGCAGGGACTAGCATCAGTGAACACCACCCCTAGTAGTAAATTTAGCAGTACACAGGAAGACAATCCCTATCTTTTTCTGAAGACAATCTACACCTGCGAACTCTGTGTGTCTCACGCATGAGCATCTACTTTTTACATCTCACGTTGTATTATCTCGCGCATCATAAAAATATAATAAAAGATAAAATATATAGGCGAATTATGCTCTAAACTTAATAAAAACAATGTGGATTTGTCATTAAAATGTGGATACAGGCCATATAATACATTTAAACGAAGTTTTACCGACTGACGACTGTAATTGGTAGTAGTTCAATCACTACAATTTTTTTTAAATAACATACAGGCGCTGTATTTTGTGATTTTACACAGAGGATGCTATAAATTTAATTTGTTTTTTGTCTCAAGCATCGGACGCCAGCAAAGTTGGCAGGTAGAACAATTGGTAATCAGTCAAACAACTGACCAATTTGAACAGGCCATTGGTATAAGCTTGTGCTACAGACACACATGCTGTCCTACTGACAGATGTGTACAGTACATTTACACTACCATTTTTTGAACCTTAGCAACAATATAAAAGGGGTGGGGCTTAGTGAAATGGTCCAAAATGTTAATTTGAGACCAATGGCTTTAACATCTTCTATATTGGTGGTTTAGTCCACAAAATGTGGTTTTGCCTCCAGTTTCAACCAACTCGGCTATTAACTGGTTGCTATATACTTTAAATCCTAATGTAAATATGTTTTTGATAATTTATAGAGTACTATAGTGCTACGTCATGATACCACATGATACTACTTCGTTGCTATCGGCGACACAAAATGCGTTCAACTGACGCCATTTTCTCCACTGACAAACAATTGATACCAATTTCTAACGTAATTATTAAAAAGTTGTATCTTAATTTTTTTTTGTAAATGTTAATTGATGATTAAATGTGTGTTCAATAACTAATATAATGTGAGCTTTTTGTGATTTTAGTACATTATTAGGTTTTAAAATGCCTATTCCAGAAAGCCTATTCTAAACCATTAAGATTATGAAGTCATTCAGGCGTAATGAACGGTAATCAAGGTCCAGAGGGCGCCACCTGGTGTTGTGATGACACGACTGTGGTACTGTACTCTATACAGTAGTTTGTGCAAAACAAATTGAAATCTTGAATATGTGTTGTGATTAAGTCTCCAAATGAATTGTAATCAAAATATCAAAGTATTACCCATATTATGTTTTTAAATATTAATTCTGATTTCTCCTTTTTTTTTTCTAATGAAATAATCAAGTCGATTAGTCTAAAAGAATTCAAGGCTTTCAATGCTGATATGTTTCTTATGAGTCCACCTTGTCAGCCATTTACTCGGTAAGATAGGTTACTTCAATTATTTCTATAGATATTTTGTGTTCACTACTTAAGTGCAATCAACTGCATGTTATTTTTATTGCTTTTAACTGTAAGATGGTGCACAGATTGTTGATATACTTGTGTGTTTATTTATTTCTTTGTATATTTTCTTTGCCTTATTAGGAGTGGTAAACAAGGAGATAAAGATGACCCTAGAACAAAAAGTTTCTTTTACATCTTGGATATACTTGGAAGGTAATAAGCGTAATTGTCTCACTGGTACCTCTTACCACAGATAGGAATTAACACTTGATAATTATGAAATTGGATTTAGGTGTGGGCTTACACCCAGGACCAGAAAATGCAAATAGTAGTGAGCTAAATATTAATCTTGATTCTGCTGAACAATAAAGCATTTATTGTTGTTTTTTTTAAACCTTTTTGTTTTCAGGCTAGAAAAACAACCATCGCATATACTTGTAGAGAATGTCAAAGGTTTTGAAACTTCAGAAACAAGGTGAGCAAAATGTATATTTTTGTAAAATGTAAGTGCTTACAGCATAGGTATGCAAGCTTTTAATATTGAAGTGGTTGATGGCTAATGCTCCTGGCCACATATCGTGTTGGGATGCTTAAATCATGATAAAATATTTTTTTTAAATAAATAATTATGGAATTGTAAAACAATAACCAATTTAATGTAAACCTTTATAACAAGTTTTTATTTGCTCTCTTCTTTTCTAGAAACCACCTTGTACAAACTTTATCATCTTGCAACTACACTTATAAGGTTTGATTCAACTAATTATTTAATTTTTGTTATAAACTTTATCAATTTAAAATTAATCTCCATATTATTGCAAAAGTCAAAAGAAAATCAAAATATTTTTTTGAAATTTATTGTTATTTTTCTAGGAGTTTCTTTTGTCTCCTTGTCATCTTGGCATTCCAAACCAACGACTTAGATATTTTCTTGTGGCTAAACAACGCCCTCAATTGTTTGTTCCTGAATACAGATTAGAAAATGGGCATTCGTTGAATGAATACATTATAAAGGATTGTGGGAGTTGTCCAGCAAATCATGATGCACATGAAGGGAAACAGAATGTTGGGACAGAACAACAGAATGTAGCGACTGAAAAACAGAATGTAGCAACAGAACAACACAATGTAGAGGTGGGGAAAGATAATAATGTAGCAATGGAAAATCTGAATGTAGCAATTGATAAACTGAATGTAGCAACAGAAACACAGAATGCGGAAAAAGGGAATGGACTAACAGAAAAATTTCAAGAACATTCTGATGAATATGTTGTTAAGGAACACTCCTCCCAAGTTGCTTTGGGAACATTTAAATTCAAATTTAATCATGACACATTCTCAAATTATGTTTCAAAACGAGCTATTAAAGATTATTTAGAAGATTTGACAGGTATTGAATGTAAAGAACATCTGATTGACAACAAGATTTTGATAAGATTTGGTAAAGTGATGGACATTGTGACAGAAGATTCAGCAAGAACAATGTGTTTTACCAAAGCGTAAGTTTACATTGTTCTTAAGCATTATAACTTACTCCTGAAAGATTAATATTCCATTTAATAAACTCAATGCACAATTCAGTCTAAATCTACATTTACACTAGACACAATGACACGATAAAAATGTGTTCAGTGTTGAAGAATATAAACGATGTGATGATGATTTACCAAAGGGTAAGTTAACATCATTGTTAAGCATTATAACGTTGCTGCTAAAAGATTTTTTTTTTTAAGATATTAAAATATTTCATTCAATAAACTCAATACACAATTCATACTAAATCTTCATCTACACTAGACACAACAACGACACGATAAAAATGCTTTCAGTGTTGAAGAATATAAACAACATGATATTGATTTACCAAAGCATAAGTTTACATCATTGTTAAGCATTATAACTTGCTGCTGAAAGATTAATATTTCATTAATAAACTCAATACACAATTCATACTAAATCTTCATTTACACTAGACACAACAACGACACGATAAAAATGCATTCAGTGTTGGAGAATATAAACGATGTGATGGAGATTTACCAAAGCATAAGTTTACATCATTGTTTTAAAGCATTATAACTTGCTGCTGAAAGATTAATATTTCATTAATAAATTCAATGCACATTTCATACTAAATAACTTACACTAGACACAACATCGACACGATAAAAATGCATTCAGTGTTGAAGAATATAAACAACATGATATTGATTTACCAAAGCATAAGTTTACATCATTGTTAAACATTATAACTTGCTGCTGAAAGATTAATATTTCATTAATAAATTCAATACACATTTCATACTAAATAACTTACACTAGACACAATGACACGATAAAAATGCGTTCAATGTTGGAGAATATAAACGATGTGATGATGATTTACCAAAGCATAAGTTTACATCATTGTTAAGCATTATAACTTGCTGCTGAAGGATTAATATTCCATTTAATAAACTCAATACACAATTCATACTAAATCTTCATTTACACTAGACACAACAACAACACGATAAAAATGCATTCAGTGTTGAAGAATATAAACAATGTGATGGAGATTTACCAAAGCATAAGTTTACATCATTATTTTAAAGCATTATAACTTGCTGCTGAAAGATTAATATTTCATTAATAAATTCAATACACATTTCATACTAAATAACTTACACTAGACACAACAACGACATGATAAAAATGCATTCAGTGTTGAAGAATATAAACAACATGATATTGATTTACCAAAGCATAAGTTTACATCATTGTTAAGCATTATAACTTGCTGCTGAAAGATTAATATTTCATTAATAAATTCAATGCACATTTCATACTAAATAACTTACACTAGACACAACAACGACATGATAAAAATGCACTCAGTGTTGAGGAATATAAACGATGTGATAATGTTGTCGTGTCATCACGCCTGGTGTAAATGTAGCTTTATTTGGCATCAGATTAAATTATAATCATAAAATATACAATACATAATGCAATAAACAAATTGATATACGGTACAAGTAAACTTCATATCTAAGAAAAACAAAGCTGGTCCAGATATCCCATGGAAGATTTGACAGAGAAAACATTTCTAATGGGGTCCCAGGAAACAACATATATGCATATATGAATGTTTTGTAGTTAATCGCATTATTCATCGATATATTGAATTTAGTTAAGTTTTCTGATTTTCAATTTGATAAAAAACTTTATATAATTACTTTCCCTGTTCTTTTAGTTATTTTCATTACATGGAAGGTACTGGCTCAGTTTTGCAAATGAACAAAGAATGTAATGTAAGTTAATGCAAATACAAGAATCCTATAATTATGATTTTCATTATAATCTTGCTTTTAATTTGATGGTACGATAATTTTATACTTTTTGTTAAATGCTTAGCCAAATGTTTGTTTAATTTGGATTTACAGTACTTAGTTTTGTGTGCCTTTCTCAATATTTATTTTTGCATGTTTTCTAGTTAAGTATTTTAATCGTTTGTATGCTTACATTGCATTATTTTGTGAACTCACTTGTTTGATCTCTGGGATTGATTTTTTATATTAAATAAATAAAAATGTTTAACAAAAATACATTTGTTGAGGATGTTTTTAAAATTAAGATTAATAAAGGCCTGTTACTGCTGACATTTGATTTGTAATCAAGTAATTGAGCTGGGCAATCATTGACATTTGTTGTTTTTTTTTTAATGAACAGAAATCTGAAGCATTTCTAAGGTTACAGGAGTTCACAGATAATGAATCTGCAAAAGCCGATATTTGGAAAAATTTGAATGTAAGGTTCTTCACTGCCAGAGAAATTGCAAACTTGCATCATCTTCCTGCCGACTTTTGTAAGTACCATTGCAATTATGACTTCCATTTAACCATTTACTTATCACTCCATTCAGCTACTCCTCGCCTCACTTGTTCATTCATGCTTTGGCTCAACCATTTATAGTGGCATATATGAGGGGCATGGGGTGCATCCCCCCTGGACGTATACAATAAATGTTTATAAGGCACATTATCATTGCATATTATGTGCTTTAAAAAAATGTGTCCTTTAATCGTAAAATTTTAGTGTGTATACCACTTTCATAATTCAGTCGGTAGAGTATCCAAATGGTAATCTGAAGGTACTACATATTCAAATCCTTATGGGGGCAATACCTATTTCTGAAACATTTATTATCAACTAAAGTAGTTTGAAATTACTTATATCAACTTATTTTACCAGCTAGCGCCCTCGCAGTTAATTATTGGGCCCACTTAGCCTTTGCACCCTCATTGGGCCCCTCCCCCCTCTCACCACTTTAATAATCCTAGATATGCCAGTGATTATTCATCTATAAATTTATGAATCTGTATAACTGTTCAATAGATTCATTCACAATTTATATATCCATATTAACTTTACCTGAGGTGTTGCATTATTATGTGCGGTTCTTCTGCTATAGTCCTTTCATTTCGGTTCCTTTCCTTAGTTGGTTAGCATAGAATCTTTAGTTGGAATTTCTTTTTTTTTTTCTTATTTTATTTTAGCGCATTGAGACTTCGGTGTAATGCGCTATAGTAAATCCCACTACATTACATTATAGGGTATATGATATCTGTTTAAAATACTGTATAGTACTTGTTAGTTTACTATTTAATAGTATCATATAGCATTTTTATATTACATCTTTTATATTCCATAGCATTCCCGAAGGAAATAACCAGGAAGCAACGGTACCGGTTACTTGGGAACAGCTTGAATTCTCATGTTGTAACAGTATTGCTGAGGTTTATGGCTTGCTAAAACAGCAACTTTATCACTTTACAACATTTAAAGTGCACGCGAGCCAGATGTGTAAACACTGGACCTCCATTTTAAATTCTTATCCGAGAAGGCTGGGTTCTACCAACCAAACCCTGGGCGAGGAGCGGCTCAAACCAGCGCCGATTTAAATTCCGTAGTGAGTGACGCCCCTGCCTTACTATTCGGCCACTCGACTTGCCACTTAATCTTTTTTCAGATCCAAAAAGAAATAACAGGAATTTTTATTGTGCTTAATATGTGAATGCAAATTAGTTTAAAAGAAAAACAGTTTTTTACACCAATAATGTACAATTGTTTATTCATTGTCCAGTGTAGGCCCCATCTATCACCCTCTGTAAAGATAAAACTTCAATCAATAGATATAGTAATAAATAATGATACTTACTCATGTTTATCTTCATAATTAATCATCATCATTATCATCTTCATTGTCATAGTAAAAGACATTTCTGTCAATCTTTTTATGTCTACGGTCTTATCATTTTAAAATAAAGTGAATCTATTATATTACTGAAAAATGTACTATATTTGTTTGGTAATAAAAGATATTTTTTGAAAGAAAAAAGTTGCAAATTTGTTTCATAACATGTATTGCATCTTGACTGACTTACAATGTCAATGTTGGTTTATGGTAAAATTTGAGCAATTTTAATACTTTTAGACACCACACTAGCTTTTGAGTGCTCAGTGTTCTACTCATTATTTAAGTAGAGTAGTGGGCTAAAGATTACCAGTAGCCCATAATAGTCGCTGTCCTACTCATATAGAGTGGCAATTCCGTCCACTAGACAAACATACAGACAATGCTCTACATAAAGTAAGTCTGATTATTATGGAGTGGAGTTGTTTAGTGAGAAATTGAACCCAGGACCCTGGCATTGGAATACAAGCACCCACAAAGCTACAGTCCTCAAATAATTGACAAAGAGGAATGCCCTAACATAGTAGTTTCACTATGTATGGGATTCTTTAAAGTTAATTACTGTACCAGAACTTTTTCCTTTAATTTTCAATCGAAAGCTTTTATTTATATTTTGGCCTACATAGAAAAAGGTTATTCAAATAGGTCTAGTAGATGTTGGTTTTTAGCTCTACAGAACGAAAAACTATAAAATACAATAGTATACAGTCATAACACAGCACATGAGCTACACAATTATGTGC
>NW_022756589.1:581046-586667 GCF_011630105.1 Anneissia japonica
GTACAGTAGTAGGCCTACATAAGTATTCAGCATTGTGATTTCATCAAATTCATTTCTTATGCATTTTCAAATATTACTGCCTTGTTTTTGAAAGTTCCCCAGTGCACAGTCCATCCATGCCTGTGACCCCCTCCCAATAAACATGACATCATTCCCATAACTATCACCTTAAAATTTGTAGTTATAACTTGCATTGTTTCAAAATGTACAGTAGAATAGAAGTTTCTCGTGTTGGCATGTTCAGCATTGTGGTTTTATCAAACCATGGAGGTATTATTGAGAAGGCGATCACTCGAAAAAGCTCCGTGCATGCAGCGCTATGCAAATGAGCTAAGAACAAAGCTGCAGCAGCGCGTGAAGAAGGTCTAATGTGTTCCCTGCCACCAAATGCTGAGCAGGCTTAGTTTACCAAAAAATTGAACATGGCAAAATAGAGAGCACCTTCTGTCCTCAATGCGCACTACTTACAGTTAATCACTATGGCTGCGCAATCATTTCCACCTTTAAGCTCATCGTTTATCTTTCATGTTATTCCAAACATACTAACATTTCTACAAAATAGAGTTAAAAATTTAATAAAGCATTTACATAAACTTTAAAAGTATGGAATATTTTGACTTGATATTTGATAAATTGGATAAAACTTGATAATTATAATTTTAACAGTTTCTTAACGAATCATTGCGGATTATAATAAACTAAGTCATTTTAGTGAAAATCCAAAGTAAATTTCAGCTTACACTGCCTTAGCTTTATGACGAACCAATCAATATTTAGACAGAATTATAATAAACACCGAAGTAGTTGTACAGAATGTGGAATCTGTTCCTGAAATATACACATACAGTAATAACAGTAAAAAAAAATTGTTGATTTTAAAAATATTTAATGACTTGAAATCAAATGGTTTATCTCACAACTGCCGTGTTGAAGCGTATAAAACCATGTCGTTGCCAAGATGTTGCTAACAAAAAAAATGTTAATAGTAAGACAATACGCCCGCGCATGATACAAAGGCGGGGAACACGTTGGTTTGTCACGTCAAAGGACTCTGTTGCCGAGTGATCTTCTCAATACCTCCATGATCAAACTGTTATCTATACAAAATACCCTCTTCATTTTCATATTCTTTTGAATCACATACTACTACTACTACTGTTATTCCAGTCACAGGAAAGTAATAATAATAATAATACTATTATTGATATCAATATTAGTTATTATTGATAATACCACATAAAGAATGATAACCTTAATTATACTGTAGAAATCCTGTATTTAATTCCAACCAATCCTTTCAAAAGGAATATTTTACATTGTACATAAATTAATGATTGACATTTAATGATGTAACTGTAGCCACTTGGTCAACATTATACTACGATGCATGATCAGCACCTGGATAATTTGAACTTTGCAAGTTCTCATTTATATTCTCTACTGCTGCATCAAGAACTTGTACACATTCCCTCGTGTTGGGTGTATAAGAAGAGAAAGAAAGGAAAAAAAAAATATCAACCATTAATAGCCATGTTTGTTTTATGAATAAGTAATATCACATAAAAGTACAAAGTCTATTTTCATGTCAGGTACTGCAGGACAAACATCATTCACTATTAAAATTTCCTGATTTAAAAGCATCACAATAAAAAAAAAAATCAAAAGATAAGTATTAAGGAATAGTTTTACAGCACATTTTCATGACCACTTGCATTCATGATATTGCTTCCTGATAAAATCCAATCCTGTCACAGTTACTGTATGTGACTTGCACAAGTGTGCCATTTTATTGCATACAGTACAGATACAAAACCAGGCATCGCCATCTCACCTTTATATTCCAGTACTTCTATAGCCATTATAATTTACTACTAACAGCTATTTCATTCATCAAAATGTAAATTGTTGAAGTGCAGATGAATTAAACATGCACTGTACTAAAGCCATTCCAAAATAGTCCTACAGTACCAGCTGGAATTTGCATTTAAATTTGATGAGTGAAATTGTTCACTGAACTTTCACTAGTAAATATATGACTGGTTGGATTATGGATTTGAGTTGCCAACTTCCAACCAAGAAGAGTTATTTATAGTGTATGTGACACTTTTGTCTGATCTTTGTCTCCTTGGAGTATAATTTACCTGGTTTTGTGGCATAAATAATATTTTACTTTTTTTCAACACATCATCAGATGATCTGTTGAAGACACTATAAATCTTTATAAAAAAGAGAATACAGTATTTTTATATTTTACACCTTAAGGATGATACATCTGGTGAAGATGCTTACAGGTTCCTCAATGATACCAAATCCAGATATTTTTTATTATGAATTGGATTGAACCAAGGACTATGGGATTAGAATGTGAGCTTCTAATTACCCAAAAACTTCCACTAAAAGGTTAATTTGGTTTCAGTTTATTAATTATGTTATCATTGAGCTGTTTTCTAAATATAATGTGTTTCAGTTAATGATCAATTGGTAATTAGTTATATTTAATTTTTACATGATGCATAAGGCTGATGTGCTCTAGAATACAGTAGTTTCATAAATTATTAAATTTTAGTTTTCTTCCTTAGAATAAAATAAAACATCCAAAAACACTTACAGATGTTATAATAATTCTGATGATAGCCATACAGGATTGCCAAATGTGATCTATTAAAGTCACATTGCTCTCGAAGAAAATTGATTAAAAAAAAGCGTAAAAGGACGAGCAAAATACCTCTAGCCAATTAGGAATGCAATGAATGAGTAGGTCTTAAGGTGTACCTGTTTTATACTACTCTAGGAAGAGATATTATGCATATTGTTAATTGGAAAGGAAATTCATTTTTCTTTCCAACTTAATATTGAAGTTTACTTTTAAATGTCTAATGTCAGTTCAATATTAATTTAAATATTGTTGAAGTTTTGTTTGTTCAACACAGTATTATAATCATGTTAGTTTCTACAGGTTCTTAAAAGAGGAACTTTAATGTACAGTTCAAACAGGCGACTATGTTTTTAAGAAAACCCAAGACACAAATCAAATATCGCATAAATAAGCTTGTGTAAAATTCAACATGTATTGTCATAGCAATGAGTCATTGCTGCTACAGGTATAAATATTGTAATAAACAGTGTGCTCTGTATTTAGCTTGCTTTTCATTTTGTTCTGTAATTTGATCCAATCATTTTAATGATCTTCTCAATTTTATTTTCTCAAGAGAATCAAAGATATTATGACTTTACAATATTTTTGTATGAATGAAAATTTTTGAATCTCATTGTCAATTGATCTTTTATTAATTACCTTTATTTTCATTCTACTGGTGTGATAAATTTTAGGTTTATATATATTTTAATTTTTATTTTTGTAATCAAATTATTCAAGAATATAAAATCAGAATAAAATAAATAACTAAATAATATAGTTTCTTAGTATATAATTTTCATTAAACTTTTGTTTGTTTTCCTGTTAAACATTTTTATCCAAATACCAACCTTCCTTTTGAAGCGTGAATACTGCAACATTGTGATGTGTTATTAATACTTTAATTTTTTTTTTTCTGAAGACTTAATAATTCCATTTTTACTTAATTAGAAACATCCATGAAAGCTTGCCACAGTGTCTACCAATAGATTTTTCCCTTCGTCAGAGTACTAGCAGTTGCCATGTAAACAGCATTAAGCACACCTTATTAAGTACATACAGAATTAGAAGCTGGATTAGATTATGAAATCATACGAAACAATAACTTGTGCCCCATTGGGGGAATTGAAAACACATTACGTTAGTGACTTTGGCATTAAGATGGTTAATCACTTCTTTGAAATAATAACACTAAACGAAAATAGATTTTATGATTTTGCTTTTAAGTAATGTAATACAGTAATTGGTAAAAAATACTAGGAAATAGTTACATTTTACAGCATTAAATAAGATGAAATTACCTTAAACTAACTTCAATTATATATTATTAAATTTTTTATAAGATGAAAATAATAAAGAAACCAATTGAAGTTTACTTGTTAGATTTCACAATCATGAAACTAGATTTTTTTAAACTTAGGGAAAGTACCTTGATATTAAAAAGTTCTTAAATGTAGTTTACATGCATGACATATAACATAGGAACTTCCACTACATAACATTAACAATTAATAGTATGAAAATACATAGAAATGCATAGTTTACCCAGGCCTACAGGAGCTTCCAATTTTGTTGCTAAAATGCAAAAAATATCTTCAATACCATTTCTTGAAGGTTACGATTAATACACTGATCTGGAGCATCCTGGTTTGACTACTTTGAAGACGTAAATTCAAAGAAGAAATGTGTGTGTGATAAGTACTCTACCATAGCCAAGGTCATGTACAGTATTAACCTAAACTATCTGTCTTTAATGTTTCATACACATTTAGAACTAATCTCTAATAGACTATCAAGGGATTTTAACAACAGATTTAAGCTGCAATCGCATTGGACTTTATTCTTTTGGGTAAAACTAACAGACACTGGTTAGTTTTATGGTAATTAGTCCAGTGTGAACAGCTCTGGAAACTTGCCTCTCACAAAAACTACCAGACAACTGGTTAGTTTAGCATCCTGGTTTACTACTTTGTAAGTCATAAATTCAGTTAGTTTAACAGGTAAAACTGACCAGGTTAGTTTTAACTGCTTTTACCGAGCTCAGCTGAAAAGACAGATGCATCTTGGTCACGTCCCGAGTCTATCGAGCATTACTCAATGGATAATGTCGGATGATGTCACAGATTAGCGGCCTCAATAGTTGATTTTCAAGGCTTGGTTAGTTTGACCATTTCTTCATGCAGTGCAACTAACCAAGTTAGTGTGTCCATCAGTATAGAATTACCCTTTGGAATGTTACCCACTGTCCAGTGCAGCTTTGGAGTATAATACCCCTTTCACACTGCAAGCAAAACTCTGGACACAACCCGGGATTTTGCAATACCCGGGCTAGAAACTCCCGAGTTTAAACAACTCTGAAGTTAGGCCTTACCTGGTGCCTATCGCAGCTGGGGTCAGGAAGGCTTGTAAACTTTGCTGGCAACAGGCTAGGCCTAGACACTTTTCAAATTAAACCCCATGCGCTCCGGTATAGACTTCAAAACTATTGATTGAATTCACATAATTTAAAACAATTTGCACATACTGTACATTACTTCAATATTGACATTAGAACTCAAGCGAAGTGATGATCACCATCGCAATAGAAATTGAGGGCAGTATTTGAACCCGAGTTTGTTGCCAGTCTAAAATGGGAGCAACTTGGGAGCAACCCAGACTTTTTCGTTCGATGTAAATGGAAAATGCACCCGGGATCACTCTGGAATTAACACTGGTTTATTCTGCCCCTTGGCAGTGTAAAGGGGTATAAGTGATTACCACCATAGACAGTCGTCACTTCATTAGAATTTGAAAGAATTGGTCCTCATTGACGATACTATTTTTTGTTTACAAGTAGTTTTTCAGAAATATTTTTCTGTTTTTTTTCTCACATGAAAATGCAATACGTACATAGCCTAGTCAATAAATGACAATGTTGGAATTGGTCTTTAGGGGCTGTACTTTGATTTGTGATCAACTTATTTACATTATCGATGAAGCATAAGAT
>NW_022756589.1:588107-655062 GCF_011630105.1 Anneissia japonica
TGTAAAACACTGCTGTGTCAGTGGATTGTTTATATCCAACACCCAAGTTAGGTCACATGACGGCCATTGATAAATCCCTCTATTAGACAAGACAGACTGTTCCTGCTTCTTGAAGGCATCGGTTGAAAGCCAGTAGGCATCGGACTATTAAAGTGCGTTGCATCCAAGGTACAACCAGTGGTAACATTCCCTACTATTTTGATAGCTGCAAAAATATTTAAAACCTTTTATTAATAGACCATTCCGAAGTTTCAATCAAGCTTAACAATTGACCAATCAGAACAAGGCCAGTGTACAAATAGAAAGTAATTAAAAGAAAATTAATTATGCCAAATTTAAATATAGAGAGCATGGGCATAGGCTGCGGAGTTAGTACCAACATGGGAGCAAATTAGTTCCACTACTGTAAGTGGGTTAAGATACTAAAAATGACCACAACGTTTTCATTGGAGTAGGGCACCGCATTCTCAATTTCCACACTACCCCCCTCCCCCCAGTTCTGCATTCTCAATTTTCACACCACCAAGATGAAAGCAGCCTATGCCCCTATAGAGTGTTAATTTATAGACTTTACTAGAATAATTTCTAGATATTAATCAGATATTTGCTGCGAAGCAGCCAATTCATATTCTTGACAGCAATTTGACCTCTGAAAGGTCATTGTTTGTCAAAAATCAATTGCCTGAGACAACTGAAAAGCGGAGTTTCCTTCATTCGTTCTGCCGGGTAAAATCAATTACTTTAGGCGACGTTTGTAGACTAACCTACTCGTACCAACGTCGGCATGTCGCGACGCTGGAGTACTATTCAGCNNNNGCTGGAGTACTATTCAGCGTTTTTACTATATTTCTAGGTTTCCTATTTCTACGTTTAATCGGCTCATGTCTCAGCCACAATAATTTGAGGACAATATTATTTACGAACCCAGTTAAACTTATTTACATGCCTATTTCAACGTGCTAATTATTACATTTAGGCGACGCTTGTTGTAGACTGGCATAGTGTTTGCGGAAATAAATACCATTTTATACACATGCGCAGATCAATTCGCCAGCAGCGAGCCATCGCCAGCAGAGAGATGTCACTGCAGCAAAACACTATTGTACCAACGCTGTTCTAATAATATATAGACAATGGGTCGTGCTCATATTATTTGTTATATTTTTATTATTCATTATTTTCACTTGACTCGCATAAATAATTTTGTTCGAAGAACATTTTATGCAGTTGTACTTCGCAGCACTTCACTTGCAATTTGCAATTTCTAGTATTAAATATTATACCATTGATTGCAGTTTTAACTGCAATCATGGAAAAGACCATTAAAATGGTCTTTTCCATACAGTATCAGCTATGGTTATTATGTTATCCTTCTTACAAATTTGTTTCTAAGATTACATTATTTTCCAGAATCCATCAGCCTACAGTAGTATGTAAAAAGGAGTTGCCAGATTACTGAAATGCACTTTGGAACCGAAATGAATTATCATATTGCTAGATAACTCAAAAATGTTTTAAAATGGCAATAGCATTTATTAACATGCTCTGGATATGAAAATAATCTTGTTGCTAATTTGACTGTAGAAAACAGGGATTTTTTCGACTAGGCTGACTGTTGCACATATTAAAAATAGAAATTAATGTAATTTATTAAAATTTAATTATTGAATACTGTAATTTTATTTATGCAAGTGTTACAAGCTATAGACTGTAAACTACAAGTTATCAATTTGTTAATCGCTCACAGTAGTATTGGAATTGGTTTACATAAATTGCTTACGCACATATGTTATATGATGTTACTATGATACTTATCTTAGTGCAAATAAAACCAACTATAAAAAAAAAATAAAAAGCAGCTTTTGAATTTCCATTACCTTAGTAGACTGAATGAAGGGCTCAGAAATTGTTTTATTAATTTCAAAATTGCTCCATGAATGCCATATTGAAGGTAAAATAATGGTTTTTAGAAGAAATTTATGTGTTCACTGTTTTTCCCTCTACTACAGTATCTCTTTACTGATGAAAGAGGATAATTTATGTCCTTGGCATTTAGATAATTTGATTTTATTTATGACTATTCTACTCCCTAGTCAGATATGATCATACACATTGAATTTTAAAGTATGTGATTAACTGCTTCTTTCCCCCATGTTTTCTTAGCACTGACAAGGGTTTTCTTCACTCATCTTCTCAAAATGGTATCCCTTAGGGAGATTTACTTAGTGTCAATCACATATCTGCAATGCAAGCTGATTTATCCAGATTCTTGGATTTTTTTTCCACCTGCACATCAGACAACTCTTCCATCTTCCATGCATAAAGTACAGTAATTTGCATTCGCTGTTTGTGACATGTTCTGCAGTACTGTATCTTTGAAGGCAGTATTTGTGGTTTGGATTCAAGCAATTTATTCATTTGAGTTTCATGTGAGGAATTGTACAGTGTTTATGGCAAAGACAAGCCAAACTAATTACTTGTTGCAAAAATTGATTTTTAGTTATTAATACAGAGTAATGGGTAAAAGAATCATTTAAATCCGACATTCTGTTATTAAGTTACAGAAGTTTAAACATACAGCTGTTTAAAGAGCAATATTTGAGAAATTAGCCTTCAAAGTTGATGATTTTTGGCATTTCTCAAGCAGAAACCATTACCAAATTGTTAAAAAATTGTTGTTGTTAGTGGAGAAATTAATAGCATAGCATGGTATATAGATATTTAAATGTTACTAGTTTAGTGTAATAAAATAGATTTCATAAATGTTGACATTCCGGCATGTTTTGGCCATTATCTCTGAAACAGAATTTGCAACGAGTTACTGGTTTGACTTGTCTTTGCCACATTTACTGTATGTTTGTCTCTCCAAATAGGAAAAAGATTGGTTGATATCAGAAATAATATTTTTGTAGTTTAAAATCAAAAGGACCACATCCCCAAGAAAAGGAAAAAATGAATAAATACTGCATACTAGAGAACTATTAGGCAAGTTTGCTATACATTTGATTAGGAACTTCATTTTTTATTCTCCCGTCTCCCTCCTTTGGTGGACAGACATGTTTAATTGGAAAATGTTCAGTAGAGAGTAACAATTTATATAAAATGTTCCACAACATATTTCTATCAATTTTTGAATTTTTAGTTTGGTACAGTATACTTGATGGCTATTTTGTCTGATTTAATTTAATTATTGTAAACCAATTTATTTGCATTGTTGCAGTGTTTTAAAGACAGATTGTGGTCGATCATTAAAATAATATGATAAATCAAAAGACTTATAATTTGAATACTGTATACCGTATCTGTTGCAGTCATGTTATTCGCATATAATTAACGAAAAACCTAATTCTAATAAATTCAACCAACACACTTTATCTGTTGCGATTTCAACCTACAGCAAATAACATATTTGTTTGATTGAAGCACGGGTTAGCCTGATAAACATCATTTGGTTACAGTTAAATTAATACATCATTTAATAAATAGAAAACATGCTGTGTGAACACTAAATAGGCAGGTGACGAGCCTATAAATTCAGATTCCTAGTCCTATCAAAATGCCTAAGTAGCATTCTGGGTGAATTTAGTAATGGTTTCCAAGTGAACACTTTTACGACACAATTAATATGCAACTGCTTATGCTGCAGGATAGTAGCATAGGTGAATATATTAGAATGCTGTGTTCAAGTTAACTTGCGGTTATTCACTTTGAGATATGCACCAGTTTTTGACAGTTTTATTTTTACGTCATCAGAGCCTCAGAAGTACAGTTGATGTACAGTAAGCCAGTTGTACTATGTGTTTTGAAGCCATGTATGTTTGTAATTTGTAATGTTTAGCAGTATGAGATGAGAAATTTATATTACATTTTTGTAGTGTTCTACTAGGCCTATATACAATAGTAATATGTGGAAATGATAATAAATTTATTATTTAATGCAATAGAATTAGTAGTCAAATGAAACTTATACTACAGTACTTATTATTCTACAGAGTTTTATATTGAATTCATTTATTGTGTCTGTTTATAATGTAATAGCAAAATCAATCAGTTTGGTGCAGTAATTTTCTTTCATGTTTTTAACCATGCTGATATACCCCAGCTTGTGCTATGGATGGACTGTAAAAGTAGGCCTATAGTAGGCCTACCTGTACAATACTATGATTTAGTCTTAGGTCATAAAAGATGAAAAACTTAGGCCAACTAATTCCAATACAAACAAAAAAAAAATCCTTTTTTTTTTAAATGATAATTTTAATTATAAATTATTAAAAATAAATTAGTACCTATTTGTTTAAGACTTGAATATTTCATTTTAAACACTTATATGGAGAAAAATGAGATTATAAAGAATACTTTTGTTGAAGTCCATTAATGTATGAAATGGAATGTATCGAGATTGAATTGATTTTCCATCTTCTTTATATGGCTTATGGTTCAAGTAATATCTGTGACTTTAGCTACGTTCACATCAAAGCCCGGATCCGGTCTGGAACCAGGACAAAAAATCGGGAGTTGCTATGATTTTTTGACGCTTCGTTCACATCGCGCACAGAACACGGTTATTCGAGTTAAGTACGTATGCATTCGGTTGGTTCGAACCAACCAAGCTTGTTGTTGATTGGTCCAAGGGGAAAAAAATGTACGATTTTACAATACAAGATCCGGAGTCCAGATTGGAAATCGTACGAATTTGATGTGAACAGTCGTATGCTTTACCACTGAACCCATCTTTCACGATTTTTTTGTCCGGGCACCGGACCGGATCCGAGCTTTGATGTGAACATAGCTTAAGTCAGAAATATTAATCTAAATATAATGAGTTTTTATAGATGAAAGTCTTTGATGAACTGATTCATTTGTAAAATTACAATAAGTCTGAACTCTGCAACAGGGGCATTCCACAGTATTTGCGACGCAATATGAAAAATTTCATATTCACTTTTGTACATTAAATTTGGTCTATTCAGAAAGACTATACATTAAATTATATGAAAATATATAATTTTAAAATTTTTGATGGCCACCTCAGAATTTAATTAACATTTATTAAGAAAATGTAAATTATGTGTCACGGACATTACATAATTAATTCTGTCATATTTTCAACAAAATAAATTTTTCCAAAAAATTTTTTGTGGGATATAGTTATCCAAAGTACCCTTTGTAATTTATCATATGTTTAAAAAAAAAATCTTTAAATATTATTTTCATAATTGCTGTCTCAAACAGTAAAAGTAAGTCCGTGACATTTTGAGTGACATTTTTTAAATTTTATTACAGATGTAGTGCAATTACATATCTGAAATTTCATATTTATGTTCTGCAGTGTGGGCAAATTAGTAATAGGAAATGCGAAAGAATTTTTCGAAGCGGCTAAGAAACTGAACAGTAAAATTAATATTCTATATGTTGATAGTGATCAAATTAAAGAGGTTGGAAATGCCATTAATGATCGTTGGCAAACATGCCCAAGCATACCTGGTACACACCTTTTGCACTTTGTAAAACCAATTAGCGGTTGTGAAATTGGTTATGCCAACAATTCACAGTTCTCTGTGGAAAACCAAGTATTTCGTGAAATAAAGATGTTAACTAGAGCTCCTAAAGCTATTGTTGCTGAAGTTGACACCATTAAAATTGGTGATTTTGTTCTTGCTGAATTTGCTAGTAAGAAAGATATACATGTCTTCCTAGGTCAGATTTTAGATATTGACGGGCATGAATTAGAAATTAGCTGTTTAAGAAGTAGTATAAATAAGAAAACATTTATATTCCCTAATATACCAGATGTATCATGGATAACGAAGGATAAGGTCCATGAGAAAACTCCCATGCCACTCGTAGATGCAAGGGGACGATATGTGTTTGAAGCTGAAATTCAAATTTCTTAATGTTTTAATTAGTTTACATAACTGATTCAGTTATAATGTAAGAGTAACCAAGAGACTTGACAAGTACTGTAGTTAGGTTTAATAGTCGATTAACGCCAACCTGTTTTTAAAGTTAAGTTTAATAGTTAAATGATTATCGCCAACCTGTTTTTAAACCATGTAGGTACTAAATATTACTGTTTTATACATCTGATATAAATCATTTTGCATCTCATATTTATAAAAGGACTACAAATACAATACCATATAATTTTTAGAGAAATTCACTTGATATTTTAAATAGCCGAAAATAAAAACTTTTTTACATAAAAAGCAGTGTTTTAAAATATTCCACAAAATTTTAAATAAGTTGTGGCTTTCTTGTATGTAATTTGATGTATTTTGGTAATAAAAGGTTGTTTGAAAGTTTATAGAGTGTTAATTTTGTTGTTTTGGTAGACTTTTTGAGATTTTGTTTACATGGGACAAATTTGTAAGTCCGTGACATTTATAGATGTAATGTCCGTGACACTACGTAATCCATATTATATAATGAAAATATTTTACATTTTCTATTTTTCACTCCTGATAAAGTTAGAACAACTATCTGTTTATTTGATTTAGGAAGGAAATTCTGATATATGCAAAAACAGAACAGGAATTTTAATTTTCCTATATACCATCAAAAGTTATGTCACAATCCTGTAATGTCTGTGACACGTACATTTTGCATTCTGACATACACACCGTAATTTTTTTTTTAAATTTTGTGTTATATTCCTACAGTTGAGAGTGAATGGGAGTATAAAAACCAAAATTTGACTTGTTTTCATTGTGTAATCTATAAAATATAGCTCTTTATATTTTCAAATTTGTAATGTCCGTGACAAAAAAATACTGTGGAATGCCCCAACATTAAGTCTAATTTAACAGGATTAAGGCAACATTATGTCTAATTTAGTAGGATTAATGTACTTATTATTACTTAAAACATTAAGGTACAATACAGGTGGAATATTGTAGTTTTGACAAATGAAAAATGTAAAATAACAGATGAGATTTATGGCATTGTAATATTGCTGGAGTGGTAAATGGTAAACGGTTGGAAGACCCAGGACATACCGTAAATATTACATGATGACATTTTTATAACATTAGGTGTATGCTGTAGCTAAATTAATGGCATACATGTACTATAGAGTCTTTGTCTCGCTATGGGATGGCTGTTATTAAAATTATGAATTCTGGGAAGTTGTGGTTTAAGTACTGTAGAAGCACCTAGTTTGAATAAAATGTAGAAGACCATAATTAATGGTTTTGTACAGTATTATAATGTGTTTGCTATTGGTTGTAATGATGATTAGAACATTACCAATTATACCTGAATGACAATTTAATCATTAAAACTAAAAATATAAAAAACAATATTTTGTATCCAATAATATGACATTAAAGGAAATGGAAATTAATTAGACCCAATTTATAGAATATAATAAATTTAGTGACAATAGTGACCATCAGCCCATCTCTTTTATTAAATAAATTAACCTAGTACAACTTAATAATATTAATTAGATTAAATTGAGTATTGTGCTGGTGGCCTATTATAATGTTAATTACAGCTGATTTTTACAATACCATACAGTATTACTAGGCTAGGCTATATCAGTCAATCATTAGCAGGTATGGTATTTTGTATTGTATTATTTATTCGTCCAATAGGCCAACTGCTAGCCTAAGGTTATAGTACAGTACTTACAGTATAATAATAATAATAATTATAATAAATTAATGACTTCTAACCTTTCATTGGTGGCAACACAGAGAATGTCAGTCACAGCCTTGCTTAACAGATCAAACTAACAAATTTTAACTGAACAATAATTTGTTAACATTTTAAACTAATAGCTTTCGTTTAAGGGATAAATCTTGCAGAAATTAACTTGTTTTTGTAGAAAATTCCTGTCTTCACAATACAATGCTACACAGTAGCTGTTTTGTTGGCATTATCTAAAATGTACAACAGTAGAAATGATGTTTTCAAAATTCCATTGTAAACAATGTTCCAGATCCTAAAAGTAATTTTTAGATGTTATACATGGGTGATCATGTTAAGGATTTAATGTACAATAGGTGTGTATCTCTTGAGATAAGTTTTAAGTACCAAGCTAGATTCATTTCAGTTTATTAGAAAGATAAACATCCTGCAAATTAAATTATTTGGCCGAGTTCACAGTGTTTGTTTTGTTTGCTGATTAGGGAATGCCTAAAAAAGAATGGATTAAAAAGTCGCCAATGATTTAAAACAAGGTGTCATTTCACAGTATATATCAATTTCACTAAGTTGACTACAGTACCCCTTTTTGAACCCCTTGTTTCCTGAGTCAAAGTGTGGCAATGGTCTATACCATACCTCCAAAGTCATAGTGCATGCTCCAACGGTTTTTATTACTAATAGAATTCCATCTTCCAATTTCCTCTATGCCATATAAAAGTCATGAAATATGTATTACATATATCTTCTTGGGGATTATAGGAAATGTGTCTATTCATTCAATTAGCATACATTTTCTTTGATTTAAGAGTAAGGTGTCATTCACATTTTGAGTTAAGAAAATAATGAATTTCTGATGTTTCTCAGAACATTATAACATCTTGTAAGATATGCTACTTTCAGATTCGTCATAATGCCAGCCATAAAGTTACGCATACCCATAAAGTAATATATGCGAGTGTTCAGACTTGAGGCACAAGCCTTACGGCCGTAATGTAATAAACACCAAAATATTGCGAAACCAGCTTTGAATGGTCACGACGAGTCACCTTCTGTGTTTAATTTCTGTTGAGGACCTACAGCATTTTACACCTGGCAGAGAAGATGTTAAAATGTGCACCTTGTCCTTGTTTTTAATTACTTAGGTTAAGAAAAGTCTAACCCTTGGTGTATTGGCAAATATTGATTCATATTAGCCTGTTTTAACGTAGCTGATATTTTGCAGTTGAATAAAGAACTTGGTATGAAAAAAAGTAACAGTTAATAACCTTTCAGCTACATACCATACATTACCATGGCATAATATATAGTGCATCCTACATTCCACCTGGTAGACAGAGGTATTAAACTGTTAAATGTAGCTAGTTACTGGGTGCTTGTTACATACCTTAGCTATAGTGTAACCTAACAACCACTTGCCATTACGCTGGTCAAGAAAGTCATGTCCCTCATGCCTTCACACAAAGAAGAGGAATGTGGAATGTAATGTTAAGATTTGACTGGATGGGATGTATTTATATTGTAGCATAGTTCTGACTACTGCTGAATTATATATTATAATGTATAGTCTTATTTTGGGTTATGTATAGCTTCATATTTGTTAATTCATTTCTCTTCTGTTTTGCCATCCCTGTTGTCTGATATGGTTTCTTGAGGGAACTTGCATAGATGGATTGGGTAGTACACCGAAGTCAAACCCTTGATTTCTTTCCAAAGAGTATACTAACTATTATTTGATAGGCACAGGTACCATATTGAATGCATGGCTAACGGCATGTTTCATCACTGTGCACTACTGTAGCTTGTATTACAATCCTCTAGCTCAAAGATAAGGACAGCAGCAATTTACCAGGGACCACAAATCTAAAAAGATCGATTGACAGAGTTCATTGTGCACACAGTGGTTACCAGCAGCCGTCTGAACTGTTTTAAACTCTATTGCGGTTTTGCAGAATGTGCTATATAATAAATGATAGAAACTTAAAATAAAATTATTGTCATAAAATACAATGCTGCCATGAAGATTCTTTTTCCTTGTCAGTGTTTAGTGACATTCCTAGTTATTGCGTATTCAATTAAGTATTACAGACCTTGTGCTACTGTTATATATTTTATGTGTGAAATATGTTTCTTTTCAGATTTACACCCATCTTCTGACGGAAGAACTACACTGAACGAGAATTGGTTGAGAGTCGTTCTAAACACCAGACTACCGTAGGTAAGTTATGGATTGTATTGATTATCTTTCCACTATGAGTCACTGACAGTTAATGTGATAGAAGAGAATTCCTAATTTATTATTGCAATAAACTAGTAATAAATAATAACTACAATGGAGGGTAACTAGTAATGATGTAGAATACAAAAGATCCAGTGTAGTAACAACTGTTGAGTTATTATAAACGATCTTATGCGGTAACTGTATAATATTCAACTATGTGATAGATACAGACCCCTGAAGATAGCATATATAGTAGGTAGAGCATGATTTGTGAGAAGCCTATTTTTTGCACATCTGGCCTAGGATTTCTAGCAATGAAAGGATCTAGAAATTTGCTGATAGGTGCAACAAGTTATACAGGCGGAGAGCCAAGTGGCCTTCATCAGTGTCCCGGAGGAACTTTCTGGTGGCGTTCAAGAGAGATATTTTTTATAGTATATGATCTTGGGATGAAGGAGTTTGATGACAGGGATCAACAAGGCAAACTGGAAGACTATGGGGCTGCCTAGTCCCCCATCGGGTCACAGTGTTTTTGACTGAACCCTAAATCGTAGGATATCGCTAAACACTGCTTACAATTAGACCATTTTAAGCCATAGTTTATGCCAATTATGAAGATTTGGAGATAGTATAACATTGGTTTAAACAATTTTGTTGGGATTTTTTTTACTTTTATTCTTGAAATTTTTAGTTCTTAAGCAAGGCAGTTGAGAATGATCTCAAATGTTTTAATCTGAGTGTATGAGACTTGGTACAGTAGGTCAGAGTTTACAATAAGCAAATTGTTATGGCAGTTGCCTATTGGTCCGTTTGTGTACGCTGTTGCGTCATGTTCTTTATGATTACAAGACGTAATTCTACTATGCGCTGTATAGAGTATGATGAGGAGTGGAGATGATATACTATTTGCATGATTTAATTTTTATCTCGTTATACATGATTGACTATAATTCCATCATGGTTTGGCGTACCGTGCAAGAGTAGAATAAAATTATACATAAAACACAAATAGTGAATATAAAATGTTCTTGGAATTCAAATTTTATTTCTGAGGTGTATTACTATACATCACTCGCTTGTAATAAGTGACATGGTCGACATAAGTAGTTATCTTCCCAAATATTATAATAAAGTGTATTGATTCAATTAAGTTTAGATGTTAATGAACATTGCCCAAGGCTTATTTTCTGTTCATCGTTTGGACAAATTTCCTACAAACGAAGGTCCACGTTTTGTTTTTCTGATTGTCAATATGCACTATAATTTATAAGTTGATGTTTTTAATTATTGATGTACTATTCATTGTTTGCCTGACTGAAAAAAAAAATGAAACTATCTTGAAATAGATCATTAGAAATTTGAAAGTTTCCTGTTCATTTTCTCGGTAATTTCATCAAATATTAAAATAAATATCAATGACAAATAGTTACATGTTCTAATTACTTGCTGTAGCTCTTAAAAAAGCAGGTGAAGAAGTATTAAATCCAAATATTTCAACATATTTTACAGCTGTATAAAAGTGTGCAAAGAAGATAATCCTTATAATTTTTTAATGTACAATATATTCATATAGCTCTTTTTAAATGTGAAGTGAAGAAGCTAATTAAAATAATTTGATGGTAAGTACTAGTTTTAGTTTGATTTTATAAAATACAAGAAATAGTTCCTATAAATAAATGCTGCAACATCTTTTTAAAAAACAGTAGAGGCTGGCATTTCATTTGCACATGTACAGTGGTGCGGCAGGCCATGTAAGACAAAGTAGCATTATTTATTATTATATTACCATCTCTTGAGTAAAGTTTCATATGAAGTAAATAGAATGTAGACCGGTACATTCTGATCTATTCTGATCTCTGGTTGTAATATATGCCTGAGTAATGATTGAATACAGTACCAAATTTGACACTGGTCAATCAAAATTTCACACACAAACGGAAAGAAAAGTTAATACAGTAAAATGTGGTACCAAGGGATGTTCGTAAATTGAAAAATTTGTTTGTAAATTGAGTGCTGATAGGCTTATGGCGGCCAGGCTTACACAAACCGACAGTGCAGCAGCATGGTCTACTGCGCTAGAGCCTAGCTGAATTTACCTTAAATTCAGCTAGGCGTTGGTAGTTCGCTGTTCTGGTTAGGTTTATTAAATTAATATAGTGATTATTATGCCAGAATTGGAAGAAAAGATTGGAATTTTAATAAATAAATACAACAAACTTAATTTTATTAAGAAAAATATACATAATCACTTTGTAAAACGTGCGCAATCGGACTTTTTTACGGTAATAATTGGTCGATGATGACATCATCAGGAGCAAAACCCATTCGTAAAATCGACTCCATAAAATTGACGTTTGTAAAATGGACGTTTTACTGTACAAGCATACATCAGTCAAATATATAAAACAAATATGTGTTGCCTGCCAAAAACAAGGACACTGGAGTAGACAATGATGAGGCAAAACTCACAGTATTGCATTGGATTGAAAAGCTTTGGCGACACTAGTTAACCATTTTGTGGCTAAATTCTGACCCAGCTATGGCCTGATGTCTGTCCTTTTAAGAAAATTAAACCTGAAGACACATAGAAGGATGTACAACTTCCTACAATTACATACTGAATTCTAATACATGCAATAGTAGGATGAATGTTTTGACTATGAATTCTGCTGAAGTTTCAACATTCAATCTAGGAGAGGTATGTGTGATAGGTGGAATCTAGTTACTTAGCAAGATAAACTAGTTCTTCTACAGGATAAAGATATAAATTTCAAATGAGAATTTGGTGTCAGTTCCTGTTTTGGCCACCTATATCATGAAGATTAATGTGTAGGGTTTCTTTAATATCGTTGAATTTTTCAATATAAAAGCTGGTTGTAATTCTGTTGTCTGGGTACCATTAACATCATACAAGTTCATTATCTTTGATTACATATAGAAGTTTGTGGTCATCATTCCTGTTATCAAAGAAGCTTTAATGTAAGTCTGTATTATTAGGTATCATTCATAGAGTTTGGCTTTATCTGAACTGCTTTGTTTTTTGGGGGGTTTTTTTCTTTCTCTGTTGAATACCATACAATTTGGTTTGATTTATATTATAATGTTTTATTATAATTTTTCCTTTGCCTGGACCTTTAATATTACTGGGTGCATTGCTGTACTTTAATAAGTAACATTGTAGTGTAAATTTTAATTAAGAGGTGATTTCCTAGAAGGAATTTCTTTTAAATATGTTCCCCTATAGATTATCTATAAAGTAATTTTGATCATGCTTTGATTTATAATACACGTATATTTTACTGACTCTGTTCTTTTTATATTGGAGACAAATTGGCACTATTTAAATTTTTCAAATTCCAAGGGACCTACAGTACTGTATCATAAATTTGTAGCTAAAATCTTGCAAGACTTCCAGGTGAATCAATTACTGTGTTTGGTTGCGGGTGATGTTGAGGAGGAACGATTAGGCTTGGTACTTGTAATATTCTCGCCAATATTATTTTTCAAGTAATACACATTGCAGGAATGAGTCATCGTGACAAGCAGACTTCATATTAAATATTAATTGGAATTGAAGTCCTATTGAAAGCATTTGTCTTGTAATTAATTATCACCAGTTGTACATTCGTTGATGTTCACAAAATAGATTCATTGTTAATGCCTCCCTCGAAGTAGCTACAAAATGGCTTCTCTTGAGTCTTTCCTAAATAACCGTAATCCTAAACATTTTTTAATAGAATGAAGAATAAAAATTAAAGTATTGTAAATCATTTTTCTGCCATCTGTGTTTATCCAATGCTACAGTATGTCCATGTAATCATGATTATTGGGAAAATATGCCTTTTTGATGAAAATTTAAAATTTAATATGAATAATTATTTGTAATAATAATATGCTATTGGGATATAAACTTGTCATTTTGATTTTGTCCTGTTCCCAGGTGACACTGTTGCTATGGTTATGCAGGGGTAACACTTACAAGGTTACATTAGCATCTTGTCTCAATGAATTGAAGGTTTAATGAAATTAAGATCCAAATAGGTTCTTTATGTCCCGCCTGTACTACTGTAGGCCTAGTATTGATATTGTTGTCGGTAATGCAATATTGTTTTCTTTGAAGCATTCCATTTCAAAATGTTTTACAATAAACTATACATTATTTTGTTATAAAATATAATGATATTGTGTCTGTGATCTATCATTTATTATACTTTTAGAGTTGGGCAACCTTGGTCATCTATCTCTTTATGGTGGTCAGTGTGCTTATTGTGCCAGTATGCTCATGTTGGTCCATCTCCTCATGGTGGTCAGTCTACTGTACTTATGGTGGTCAGTCTGCTCGTGGTAGAAATAGTATAGGCCTAGTCTGTTCAAGGTGACCAAATTGCTCACTATTAGCAGGGGCGGATTTAGGGGCCCTCCCTCCATTTTAGCAGAGAAAAAAAATTTTTTTTTTTTAAAAGACAGAAAAAAAATATAAAAAAAATTGATCGAGCAAAACGGCTCAGAGGATATTTTCGGGCGTCTAGAACACAAATTTTACGGGGGATTCTGCCAGACCCCTTAGGGTAGTGTTACTGTATATCGATCCACCCTGATTAAAGTTAGTTCGTTCATATTGGCCAATTTTTCACAGGAGTGGGAAGATGCATTTAACAATAGCATACAGTACAGAATGCAAACTTGTTTATATGTTCAGTCAACAACACAGTTAATTCTTGCTTCCTCTGTGACCTCTGACCCATCCTTCCCATTGTGATTGACACTAATTTTTACCTGTACAGGTATTTGAAGGACACGATTGTTGTAGTCCTATTTTGGAGTCTTTTGTCCTGTTGTGAATACAACAGATCTGTGGTTGTAGATTGTATTTACATTCCCTTGTATGGTAGGTACAAGTAGCTCTTAACCAAGATCATTTTATTCTAATTCATAATCACGCTTAAATGTTAAAATGCATGAGATGATAAGAAAGGAACGAAAACGATTCCTGTAATGTATCCTGAATTAAATATTATAGCTCTTCCATAATATGTCAATTTTGTATGACAAATTTGTATGAATTGCCCATACTGTACATGGGTATGATGATGTCATATTACATTTATAATATGGGCATGGTGATGTGGTATCACATCCATTGGCATAGGCAAATCATTCAGTATTTGTCATATAATTTTATAGTATGGATAGAGCAGGAGAATGAAAAACTTACTGCACTGAGAGAAAAGTGTTAGTAGGCCCTATAAAAATATTTGTTATTTTATCAACCTATCTAGGCTGGAAAAGTGATGAGCGAAGGAGGTGTTTTTTTTTGCTAAAGCCAAACATAACCCTTGGGTTGCTTGCATTGATATTTTCGAAGCAAAACATGACAAAGATATTTACAAACAATCAAACAATACTAACTATTTACTAAAACAAATAGAGAATTTTTTTTTTTTTTCCCCCAAAAATATTTATTTTTTTCAATACCATAGAAGACATGCACACAAGGGGGATTAACTAATACAAAAGTTTATTGGCCTTCATAATTGATAACAAGCCTCAAGCTATAGTATAGGAGAAAGAAGTGGTAAGGTAAGATAACAGCAAGCATGAATGAATGTAACAATTCCAAATTGATAGAGAACTTAGAGCATTTTAACTAACAATGGATTTGAAAGAGATAATATCTATTCTTTGACTTGTTACAAAGGTTATTCAGTTCATGCCCCCATTTTGCTAATGATAGTCTTCTGACCTCAGCAACTCTGTATATTCTCATTGTAAAGTTTCACTATTATGATTTGATTGGATTGGATTGGTTTGGATTTATTTGGTTTAAACACCAAGGATAGCCCACAAAAGTATAGAAGACTTATTTCCAGTGGGGTCCTTCTAGTGATGATTGGGCAGTACACCGGAAGACAATCACCTACTCTTTTCCAAAGAGTGTACTGCGTTCTTTAACGTGCACATGGGCCAAAAATGCACACGGGACCAATAGCTTAAACGTCTCATCCGAAAGACGGTGCACTATTGTAACTTGTATTTCAGCCCTCCAGCTAAAACACAAGGAGAGCCAACGATGGGAATTGAACCGGGGACCTAGAGATCTCCACGGTTCAGTAGACACACAGTGGCTACCACTAGATTAGCCGACTGAGCTAAGCTGTCCCTCTCTCTCAATCGATACTTGCAATATGTTTCTGATTCTTTCCAGGTCTGCTTTGAATTTTGTGTGGTTGGTAGTGTGGGATCTAAAAATACAGTTCTGTAGATTTCAGATCTCTCTTTCAGTAATGATTTGCCTCTAAACTTTGTTTTTCTGCTGTACAGGTTGGTTGCTATATTTGTAGATTTTTGTCGTAGTATGTGTCCAAACAGCCCCATCTGGATTATAATAACAATATTGGTTCCTGTTACACTAAAAGATTTTGTGAGGGAATTTTATTCCCATTACCGTACTGTTATTATGTTAGTTGTTTTATTGTGCAATATGTCTAGTTTTTTCTCTTCCTATTTTGTAAGTTTCAATGTAACTCCAGTTGTACATTAATACGGTTTTTGTGTACTGTATGTGTCATATAATTTTATTGGAAAAATGTAGTGTTGATTAACAATATGGTGATGTTACATACTCATCAGAATTTTGAGTAAGAATATACAGTAACAACAAAAAGAGAGCAAAACTTGAAAATTCAAGGGAATTTAGATTGAGAAAGGGAATTGTTCCTGGCAAGTCATATAAACCATTGTTAGTTTAGAAGGTCGGAGATTAAAAAGAATCTTGAAAAAAAATTCTTTTAATCTTTTCAACATGGCACATATTATAGTAATCTAGGAAGAAAGATAGAGTATGACAGACCAAAAAAGTACTAGAGGATCTGGTAGCAGAGAGTAAATTGTAGTTGAACTGAACATGACAGTCTACAAGTTTACTTGACAAATTCATTTTGTCTGAATCTTTAATTTACTCGGTGTGATGTATCATATTTCCCTCTATAACTTAAGTCTGCAAGGATGTTGTTTTTTTTTTTGCCATTAAGAGGTGATCCATTCAGGGACATGTACTGTAGATGCTTTCCTAATAGCTAAAGTCAATGAGGGTCTTGGATTGAAGATACCTTTGGTTGCAGGTGTTTAATATAACAATGGAAACTGCTTGAAACAATGATTAATCATTCTGTTATTCAATGTTTACCTTGTGTGTCTGGCCCTTTAACCTGCAGACAAGTGGTGATCATTTGAGTATCAGTATGGTGATCTTGGTATGTGATATCATGTCAATGAAATAAATACTTCTAGTTTTTTCGGTTGGTCTTAAAATAGGTGGTGTTCAGACAGACTTAGTAATTTGCATATGATTTGCATTATAATGTCTATAATGTTTAAAATGCTTCTCTAACCCATAGTGCCCATATATAGCATAATTTGCTTTGTAGCATAATTTGGACCCCCGTAGCATGTAACAATAATGCTAGGCATAATTTCATAAAAATGTAGCATAATTTAGAATTAATGTAAATATCATTATTTTCAGAGAAATATTTTGCAAAAACTGTCTGAGAGATTTACGAGCATCTAGATGTGCCTATTCTTTAAATTTTCTAATCTCACCTAAAAAGCCAATTAGGTATTAGGGGGCATGTCAGTGAAAGAGTTAAATCCATTTTCAGCCAAATTTGCTATTACTGTAAAGTACTGCATACACGACTATCGTGTATCCAAAGTACCAAAATGTTAGTTAAATCCATGGCAGTCGTGTATATCCGGTATTTGAGGCGTAGCATAATTTTTCTCTAGCCAGTGGCATATTTTCATTTGTCATGTAGCGGCCTGGCTGCTCTAACAAGATTCAAAGCCATTTCTGTGCTGAGATCTTCTTTTGCCTTTTCTTATGCATGAACCTATGAGCATTGCAGCAAAGTTACCCTTATATTTACTTCTACTGTATTCATATGTGTGATAAAATTAGATAGGCTCATAAACTACCACAAGTCCAGGTCCTAGACCAAGTTTTTAGCATTTAAAACCTTTTCTGTTTGTTGATGAAATAGTAATCAAATAGCGGTAGGCTTTGAGAGAAAACCATTAGGCAATAAAAAAAAAAATATGTTTTTGAACATGTCTCCATAATCAGACAAAAGACACCGACCTGAAAAGTTTAACCGAGTAAATGTAGCCCAGGAAGAATAACTTTTTCTTATTCGAGTAGCAGTACTCTAGCATATCACTTTACTTTTTACAGATATTAATAATAATAGTTATACTGAAAATTAATATTATTTATTTTAGTATACCCTTAATTTTATTACCAACCACACTCATTTCTGCCATGTTTGTCACTAAATTGTATAGTATTGTTTGTTAATGTACTAAAGTGGCATCATTTTTATCTTTAAGTGAAGTTACAATCATGACACAGATTAATTTGTGCAAATTAAGAAACGATGAAGGTTGCTCACACTTCCATACTCGCAGAAAATTAACATATCACTAGGAGTTAGTGTGCATAGCGTTTGAAGAGGGATTGTGGGAAACTCGGAGGTCAGTTGAGTGGGAGATTACATGTAATCCACATTCACATTATTCTGTCTAGATAAAGGTCTCCGATTATTATTTAACATTTATGCCCTCTGAAAAATTGTAATTTACACTCTTTGTTGAGGGAACAGCTCAGATGTTTCATCAGGGTATTAATATTAATGCCATTAGAGAATAGAAGTCACACATTTATTAGGAAAAAGCTCAACAGTTATTGGTCATACATTTTTTAATTAATGAAATATAATTATTTCGGTATTTACTACCTTGATTTAGATATCTTCTTTAAGTATAAATAAATACATAACCAATTTGATGAAACAGTATAATATTTTTTCATTATAAATATATTAGTTGTATCCAAGGTGTCTCATTTTCCTTAACATATGACCTGACCGAAACATTAAAAAAAAAAACTAAAAAAGTGAAATCTCAATTGTAATTCTTATTTTTATCTAAGAAGCAGATGTTTATAATTTTACTGTAATGCTCTTATACAGTATCAACATGTACTCCAAGCAAACTCGGGAGGGGGGGGGGAGGGAAGGGATTTCTATATTTTGGCCAAAATCCAATTTTTTAGGGGACCCCTCTAATAAACTGAACTAACCACACCCTGCTAAATACAATAAAAAACTAACTAGTGATGGAATTCACTGTTAGTTCCCCAAGGAATTTCTCTCTGATACCCACACGGGTCTTTCCCTGGACCCTGCCAGGAGGCCTGATTCCTCTGATATAGTCTCCTCAATGAATCTTGGTTATAATCTTGACAATGACAAATATCTTTACAGTTGGTGTAGGCTAACATTGGAACATTGACGTCAGCACATCTTTTGAATGCACGTTCTCAACAGCACATGTTTACAGAAAGTGTCACAGCATCTGATGGTAATTCTTACATACTTCATGGTAAACATGCAAGAAAACAAATTATGTAACATGAATACAGTTTAATTCCCCTTAAGTCTATAGAGTAAAGATGTGGATTTTAGGTTTGTAGCCTCATAGACTAGCGATAATTGCATGGCTTGTTTGGATATTTATTTTGTCTGCCTATCTAGCATTCTCAATGTCTGTATCTGACTGATTACTTCGGTACCGCAGTACCACTAAGATGTATCGTATCAATGACAGTGTATGTTATTACTGTTTTACGATGATTTATTTACCATAAACAATGCAAAATCAGATTTTATATGATGCTTAAGAGAATGGAGAGGCATAAATGCTCACATTTGCGTTTGTAGATATATGTATTATTGACTAGGTATACATTTCATTAAAATCAATTTTAACTAGATTTTTTACAGGTAACATACCAGTACCAAGAGCAGTAACCTAATGATTTTGATTACAGTATTCACTTATCACAGATCCTATTATAGGGTGTATGTCTATACATAAATTAAGGAAAATAAAGAGAAAACGTCTCATAAGCCTGAGAACACTGTGTCGTTGACCGACTGTCGGACGTTGAATTTGTCCGCGCTGTGTGTGTGTGTGCATGGCTTACACAAGGCCAGTCCACTTTAAACCAAATGAAGATCAATGCCATTCATGTAAAACGTTCACTGGATACTGATTAAGTATACAACGATAAAATATTAGAATGCTTGTTCCCTCCTCCCCCACCCCCATAAAAATAGATCTGATTGGCCAGATAATAATGTTGCTTCTGACTGTTATCGCGTTATTGTTAGCAACGTGTTTATACACTGGCAGCGGGTGTAATTTTAATGTAGCCAGATGAAAGATAATGATTCAATAGGCCTAATTAATTTTATTTGGTGAGCAGTACATTGTAGTGTACAAGAGCATCACTCCACTTTTGTTAAGGATCTTGCATTCTTGTTTTTTATTGTTTAAAATACTGCTTTCGCCAATAAATCACTGATAACCTTGTAACATATGATGCTGTGACTACCCTACTGTAGTAATAAAGTAGAGAGCATGATTGTTCTGCTTAACGTGATTGATTGTGTGGAGTGAATGTTTAGACCTTCCTATTGACTATGGGATCCAAAACATCACACAACTTCCATACAAGGTTAACTTTAGAATTCCTATCATGACACAAAAATAGAATGTTTGCTACCTTTGTTAAACAAAAATACATACAGTGGCAAAAAGGCATTAGCTTGGGAAAAAATAGTGATTCATAATTTACTTTTATTCTGCTAACTGACATTTTGACTTTCCGGTTTTATTGTTGTTCCTTTTACTAAACAGTAATTCATAAGGCACCTTTAAAAGACTACAGTACAAATAAAAATAAAGTAAGTATATTATGTACAACTTTTTAAACCGCCAAAACATTTTACAAAGATTAGTAGGGCATGAAGTGGACCCCTATGCATCCCCAGACCTGTGTATCTCCAAATCTCTGCATCTGCCAGATCCCTACAACTTCCAGATCCCTGTAACTTCAAGGTCCCTGCAACTTCCAGATCCTACATACTTCCAGACAGTCCCTGCATCTTTTAAACCCCAGCCAGTGAGGAACCTGGCAGCAATTCTGCCCTGAGGCATAAATTTATGGAATGGAGAGGTAAAAATCAGTTGAATAGATATATTGACATTAGTTTTAGTTACAGATTGAGGAATATAATCAACCATTGATACCTGTCTCTGAGGTATTTCTCCTAAATTTATATATATATTTACAGTTGGTAATGTACAATATGAGTTCACCTGTCTGCTCTAGTTTCTGCTAAATTTCCAATAAAGTTACCCACCAAGAGGTTCTGGCTAATTGCTACTCTACAGGAATTCCCTAGCGTAGTTGGAACTACAAAAGGATAATTACTCAGATTTTTGGTACTTTACTTATGATTTATATATTCAGTAGAGACCTATCAATTTATTTGAAATTGTTGGTAGGGGTTTACTTTATAAAGCAAAAACATAACATGAGATGATATAATAGTTTATTTTCCATGATAATTATAACAATGGGATGCAAAGTAGTTATTAACAATAGATAAGGTGTAACTATTTATGATGAACATATAATATTAATCATTGTTGAACATGTTGCGCTAACATATTCATTATGCAAACATTCATTACGCATACCAAGAAATATATATCGCACACAAATAAAGCTATTTTACTGTTTAGCATAGAATCTAGATTTGTGCAATAAACTAAGAATAATCTTGAACGTAAGCAGAAAATGTTGAGTTCCATGTGTGAAATTTGTGCAGTAAAACGTGACAGACTGTTACAGATAACGATTATTTGGGTCACTATCTCTACAAATTGCCATGCAAGGGTTAGAGTAGCTCAATGAATTCTGAATATAGTAGTAGTATGCTGCGTAACGATTTCCAGATTTAATATCCATTTGAAATATTCATTATGAACTCTGAATATTTAAGAATATACTATTAGATTGAGGGGGAATATTTACCTGATGCATGCACGATCTAGCAATTAGTCAAACTAGACAAAAAATAATCCTGTACATGAGGCAAGACTTTTTTTATTCCTTGTTTCGCGTACTTATTTTTTTTAAAGATGATCGGAGGAGAGTGGAATAAAAGTACAAATAAAATTTTGTTTTCTTATTTAGCAACTAGTTTAGGCCAAAAACATCCAGACGGAGGAGAAAATAAAAATAAAATTTTATTGGTGATTGTAAAATAGGATGGTTAAATTCTTCAAATTTGTATAATTAGGAAGAAATATACATATCTTATCTTTGGCGATTTCAAGGCAGTGGAGGGCGTGATAAAAATAAAGAAAGATTTTTTTCTGAAATATCTGCTTTTTTGGATTTTATTTTGTACCTATCTTATTTTTGGAAATAAAAATAAAGACAGACTTTTATTTTTTTAAGAAATTTCCATTTTTTCGTGTGGCAGGTGCGCTAATTGGTCAGAAGTAACATTTATTTTTATTCGAAATCATCATTGGTGGGCGGCGGGTTTGCTAAAAAATTGCATAAAAATAATTATAGCTTTATGTAGGAGTGAGGAATTGCGTACTCTGTTGGATTTTATTCCCAATCCCTGCCAATGGGATTTTTAATAAGATATGCACCAATTCCTTGTGCATGGCATCAAGTGGAAACCAAAGCTTCAAATGATGAGTCAACTGATGATTCATATAATCGTCATAAAATAATAATTAAAATGTGGCTCTCTCAGTCTGATGTCATGATGAATCTTAAGCCCACACACTCATAATATTTACCTGACAGGTAGGAAACAACTTGTAAACAATGTTCTTCAGGTAATTTATCTTTGTAATCATATTGTTAAACATCCTTAGATTGTTTGCGCTGTATATGCTGTAGACTATTTTTAAGTCCAGCTTAAATTTAAAAAAAAACCATGTTATTCACACAGGTTTCTTGAATATGAGGAGGATGGTGCCTTTTCCTCCTCCCTTCTCTCACAAACATTGCCATCATGCACCCTTACGACATCATGCACCCGCACACAGTCATGTCTAAGGCCTTAGCTAAACTTGAATACTCATTACTTACGATGGTGATTAGATTTCCCACATGATTTAGGCCCAGAAAACAAATTAATTCAGAAGTGTCGCTTGGTCACCTGTGCCAAATTTCCTGCTCGAAGACTGAATCCACTTTTGTATAGGCCCACGGTGGGCCTAATTCGTTGGGGTCTAAAATCCTTTTGACAACAGGTTATTAAAAGGATGAGGGAGAGCAAGAGGATCATGATTTTTTTGGTCAGGAATACAATAGTTCATAGTTCACTTTGTCATTATTTCAGAATTTGAAATTGACATTACGCAAGTGTTAAAGAAAAATGAAACATACATCTTCATATGTTTTTACACATCAATAGTAATTAGTATTAAAGAATATAAATCAATAGGATCCACTGATTATACGCAAGTAGAATATTAGTATGGCAACTCCGAAAAATTACAAGATGTGAGCCGTGAGAATCCATTATGTATGGCCTCACGTCTGTCATTTTTTGGAGTTACCGTACTCATATTCTGAAAGAATATAAGATCTTTAAGTACATTAAATCGTGAGTTCATTTAGTAATAATCTGACTATAAACTAATGAATTTGAGAATCATATTTTCCTGTATCATGCATCCCATTGTCATTGACTACCTAGTTGAAAGGATGATGTGCGTGACAAGTGTCTGTGTGACTTAAGTACGACAGCTACTCTGAATTCTTTGTTTCTTACCAGATTTTTTAATTTAATAATTAATAAGCATCACATATTCACTTGCAGATGGTACATAAATAAGTTAATACACATTTTTTTTTTTAAATTTAGTCAGTGACTCATCGGTTAGATTAATCTATGTGTGGCTAAAATAAGTGTCGATATAAATTAAATGAGCCTACTGTATGCGAGAGGAGGCATTGTTTTTGTTCTGTGATAAAAAGGAAACTGAATTTCCAGGATTTCAACCCAAAGACTAGAAGGCAAGCATTTTATCCATCAAGCTACATTTCCAAAATGTCAAATAAGGTTGTAGATATAAATTTTAAGTTCACTATAATTTGTTTTCAGCGATGTAACCTCTGTTATCCAGACTGCTTGTTCTGCTTCAGGCTGTGTTGCAAATTATATTAGAGTAATTGCTAGTAATAATATGTAAGTAGACACGATGTTGAAATAGCACATAACCAAATAAAATCAATCTGCAGAAATCATTGCAACCAGTTACGATCTTACCGAATATAATGTGTCTTGTTTTGATTTAAACTTCTATGTTTCACTGTACAAAATCCTGAGCTAAATATTAACTAATGAGTCACACTGAGTGTGTTATTTATTTTATTGATTTTTTAAATAACAAAATCAAGGTGAAGTTTATTTAAGTACTATACAACATAATTAATGATGATATTTGTAGCACAGGGCTGATTGACTGAAAATTTTAAAAGATTTAAGTATACAAAAATAATGTAAAAAAAACCCCCAAATGTTGGTATCCCAGACAGTGATAAGGGGATAGTTTTAGTACATGGTACAACAACTAAAATTATATTGCTGCCTCGTGAAGTTTTTACTGGGGCATACTGTATGATGTTAACTAAAGGTGGTAGAATTTAGGTACCTAGACATTTTATTTGCTAGACATTGCAAGTTATGAGATTCCCATGGCAAAATTGCAAAAAGGCTGGGTTTGCTCAAAGTTTGGGTTATAATAATAAGCTTTATTTCAACACGGAAACTTGGCTCAACTAGCAGTTGTTTTTCTGCAAGGCCGTGTATAAGGCACAAATTTTACAGTATACAAAAATAATAACTACAACACTTTGGTAAAATGGTTACATTTTTACAACCCATTAATTACTACTACTTGCATTTTAATAATAATTGACAAGGTAGTATCTGCTAATCACAATTGACTGAGACACTGTAGTACATATTAGAAAGTTACACATTGGCTATATCTTTCAAATTAATTCATCATACAAGTGCATTGCAATGTATTAGAATATACTTACTATCATCAAGGAGCTGTATAAATGTTTTCATTATTCATTAACATTTAATAGATCTGCTCAGAATTGCATGAATAAACAAATATATTTGTAAAAAAATTTTTTTTAAATATTGTTTGAAAATATTATTAGACTATATCATTATGCCATGGAAGTGGTGGTAACAAGAGGATGGGTCAGTGGTATTCCACATTCCATGGTTTAGTGAGTATTTAACATGGTTCATTGAGCAACTAAGGACAAAGTTAGAGTAAGCTAAAGAGTACAGCTTACACCTATTATCTGAGGGAGATGCTAGCTAGGGATCAACTTTTACTGAGAAAATTGCAAATTCAGGGACCACCGTGAAAGTTGCCATCTTACAGAAAAGTATTTACCTGTGCTCACCTGTTTAAGATTGTGCCTTCAGGCTCTTGACCAGTTTTTCTGACCCAGTTTATTTGCAGATTATCTGCTGAGCAAGTTCGTGATTGAAACATTATCTTTAAAGCCATTTAATCAAAGGTATAATCGCCACTGACGACCATTAGTTTAGTGGAGGGATGTATAAGATAAATTTTTGGTGGAATCAAATTCTGTTTGTTGGAATTATTTGTGGAGAATAAGAACTCACACTGATCTGACTTTTTCCTTATTTAGGCATAAACATCATGATAATGACCCCAATAATGTCTACGAAATGTGCATGAATACTGTGGCATCAATAATAAATCTAATATTGAACTAAGCTATTCTGCACCTCATGGTAGGGGTCAAGCAGGGACTATATTTCCTTAGGTAAGAAAATTTGGAGCTAGTCGGTATTGATTAGCTTAGGTATATGTGCTCAAGATTCTCATCAACTACTGAAGACCCTCCCACCCTCTTTTCTCTAAAGGAAGAAGTAACGATGTATCCTTGAAAAATATTTTTAAACCGTTGCTGATTTTTTGATGTTTTAAATCTTCTTTGTCTTTTTCCTTTTGTCTTCGTTACCTTGCCTTGCCCCCTGCTTTTCAGGGTTTGCATGTGACCTAGGTTTTGTTTAAATGTTTTATCCTTTTGAATAAAGTGGTTGAAATAAAAAAAAAAAACATAAAATTAGGCTTATTAATTTCCTCAAAATTCTGGAAGGCGAAGCCAAGAAGGAACAAGTTTCCTCCAGAGTAGGTCCCATGCTCCACATCAAAAATACCACATACAGGTACGTTTTTGAACATTAACACTGTCAATTATACAATACAGTAGTCTGCTTTCGCAATTGTATAATGATCAACTAATTCAGGGATACAATACAGTAATTCAGCGAACGCACAAACATTTTGATTTGCAAGAGATCACTTAGCTTGCCGAAAGCAGACCATGCCAATTTCATATATGGATACACCTAAGCAGGGATGTCACCAGCTTTTTGGAGTGCCGGTTGGCGACCATCCTCCATTTTCCCCAGGTGGGGGTCGCCGTATTCGTGGAAGCTCTTAAAAACCAAAAGGCCTAAGTCAAGCAGGCCTAGGCCCAAGGCTAGCTGACGCTAGGTAGGCCTAGGCCAGAATTTGAGGAATGCAACAAAACAGATGAAGATGAGATTTACTGTAGGCCTAATTAAATTCAATAGTTGACATGCTTTGTTTTAGATTAAAAAATAATAATAAACAAATCCCGTCGACAAAGCGTCGATCCGACTGTACCCAGCCGCATTGTTTGCCGTAATTTCACATGTTTGACGATTACCACGATGAATGTGTATGTCACTGATTCATGTGCACTCATGTATTTATTTTTTGTCCATTTACACATTATATATCAATTATAACTGAAAGTGAAAAACTTAAAATACAAAATGAAAACAAAGTAAAGAAATAAAACATAAATCAGGTTTCATAAATTTTTAATAATCTTCCTGCCCCGGATCATGCTCTCATAATAAAACACTTTAATGGTCACGATTTAACCTTTGAATGTGTACAGCAACCGTGTCATGCCGGCCCACGACGTTCGCTATGACTCAACTGGACCTAGGCTGTTCAGTTAGCGATGAATAGCAGGGCAGTGCAGTATTTTGTTACAATTAACGTAACCACGGAAACATTTATTGTATTCTTGTCTTTATCTTGTCTATTGTGTTTAGGTAAACTAATTATTTTGTTACAATTTGTAAACTGTTGAAATAATAGTGGTGGTCGGGAGCCTGTAAATCCTGGTCGGAAATGTCGAGTGCTGGACGGGCCCGTCCACCGCTGACCAGCGTGGTGACATCCCTGCCTAAGACTTGGGAACCCTGAAACATAAACAGGTCAATAATAATATGTGTGGCGGATGTAAAGATAAATTATGTTTTTGTGCATATTTTGTACATAATAATCCTGCTTAAAGGATTTGTATAAGTACCATACATCAACACCCCATATTTGGATTGGAATGAAAATAAAATAAATCATTCTTTAGTTATTCAAGCTGCATACAATTTGATGGCTTTAGTGATTAAACCTCCGGCAAGAAGTCAGAGGTGTTGCTTTTAAAAATCCGCTGAAATTCTGTAAAATGCACTGATGATATTCTTGAACTTGGCATTGAGCTAACACTTGGCATCTGGAAAGCAGTGGTAAAAATAGGATACCGGTACTAGGACTACAAAATTTCATAGCCCATGGCATTGTATACCATCATTATTTTAGTAATATGTAGGGCTGGCTAGTATTAGAATAATATTAATGTCAATGTCATTAATTTGTCAACTAGTTATTCTGTCTAGGAATTGGTATATGAAGCTCAGGTATGACATTTGGTATTAATTGTTTTTATTTATAAACTATATTATATACTTTATTTAAAAAAGCAATTTTGAAATATGTGCTTGTGTCGTATATAGTATATCTTGACTATGAGTGAGATGATTAGTAAAAACTCCACATTGTCAAATTTTATGTGACAAAAAAATGTGATATGCTCATATTTGTGTGTACTATGATATCATGCCCAAATATGGACACATCACACTAATTTGTCACATACTCTAGGCTATGTTCACACATGGCAGCCAACGGTTAGCAGGATCTGGATCCTGCTAACCATTAGCTGCCATGCGTTCATACACACAATCCCTGGTCCGGATACCAAGAAGATGATGATCCATTCACTGACCAATAGGAAGCTGGAAATTTTAAACCTGTACGTGTGATTGGTTGATGGTAAAAATTCGCTCAACTTGCTAACCTATAGCACTCGCTAACCATTAGCGTATCCGAATCCTGGTAACGGTTAGCACTAACCGATCGGGCGTTCACACACGGGTGCTAACGGTTAGCTCCTGATCCTGATACTAGGGCTCTCATGTGAACCTGACCAGTATGGGATAGTGTGGGCAAAGCTTTAGGATATGATACTAGATTTACTATAGTATGCAATACTTTGTTCTAATTTTAGATACGTGCGTTTTTAGATGATGTTCAAGGCTGTAGTTATAACTCTCAAGTGTTTTTTACAGAATATCTTAATGATGTAACATTAACATGAGTAGATATAACACTCATGACATAAAGTATATGACCTCAGCTTCGTGTACCAGTAAGGTTGCTATTAGTAGTCACAATAACTGGATCTATATGTACAACAGTGGCTATGAAAGAAGGCCTATTCTTCACAAACAAAGCCATTGTTATGGGTGCATAGACCAATAAGTAAAAACCGACAAACAACTGGCCTGTTAAATGATTAAAGCCCGAGGCCATGTTGTGGCATATTTAATTTCTCTCTCTGGCTGGTGTTGTACAGTTTAATATTGAAAAGATGTTTATGGTGTATTGCTATCTTACTGGTCTTATACTGGTATACCCTTTTCACATACCACAATAATAACAACTTAGTGAAAAGTTGTGATCAAGTTTAAGTGATGTAAAAGCAAATCCATGTAAAAAAAAATCTGAAAATGTGTTCTACACAGAAAGTCTGTTATACTTTAGTTTGGCCATTATTTATTTCCCAAGGAACCTGATTCCAGATTGCCATTGCCTCCCTAGGTAACTGTCATGGAAGTACCGCCTCTGGGTCTGTCCTATTATGAGCACACTCCCAGGAGCCTATTCTACTGTAAGCACCTCACCAGGGGTTTATTGTATTTTACGAACATTACCAGCGGCCTGTCTTAGTGTAAGTACTTCTCCAGGGATATGTCTTTAACTCAGCATTAAGTTACTGACTTATAAAACAACTCCTGTGGTTCTGTTGTAGTATAAATTTATAAGTACTGTACTTTCTCAGTCCCAGTGAAATATTGCAGATTTCATATTAGGTATAGCAAATATTAAATATCGTTAATTTATTTAGGAAGTAGTAAATTGTAGTACAACACTCTGACTGTAGGCTTAAAAAGTGTAGCACAGTGGCAATAGAGCTATAGAATTTGTATTTGACTCCAAATGAATTGCAAGTGTCAGCTTACATAAAGTACTTTGAGAACATAATTGAATTAATAAGTATTGATATATCCTCCCACTGTCATGTTGTAAACTTGGTTTGTGTTGACTATCATTATTGATGAACCTTACTAGCATCCAAGATCATGATTTACATTCTATTAATAAAAAAAAATATCTGAACTATACCGGTACATTGTACTTAAGATATTTTTTTAGTACAATATAATTAAATTAAATATAGGTTACAATATTCTATTTGTGTTGACCTAATAAAATTTGATCAGTAATACTCAATATTGGAATTATTTACTTAGTATGCCTACATAATATGTAAATTATTGACTCAATTTAAATAATAATAATATATTAAATATTACAGTTCACATTCTTTCTGATATAGATCAGTATGTTGCAGTGAAATGTCTGTAAAATCAGTAAAAACTTGTTGTTTTCATCTGTGTCCAATGCTATAATTTTATTCAAAAATTATCTTCAGTGGGGATTTTTAACTTTTTTTTAGTACCCTGTATTTTCACTGTAGTGTTAAATTTAGTTAATATTTATTTAGTACCTTGGCAGGCTTTTTTTTTAATTAGGTGCTAATATAAATACAACTACTTGCCACATTATTTCAAAATGTCATTATATAATATATTTTCCTTTCTTATATGGTTATCATAATTATCCCGTTTAACTGACCTACTTTTAATCTAAATATGTCTGCTGTCTTGTAAACCATGATAAATGATATTTCTTCATCTTATCAAGTTATTTTGCAGTAGAATAGTATAATCAGACTACTGTATGTGGAATATGGTTGCATAATTAGAAGGCCCTGCGTCATTTGTATCTTTCTCATCCAATCCCGTAGTTAAACTTGTCAACGATAACTAATAAATGTCTCCAAATGCATGCCTTGAACCAAATCAACATAAAATAATAACATATGTGATGTTATCGCATGTATTATTCTATTTTCCTATAGCACTGAATCAACTGTAGACAGCATTAGCTCAATCTTTTAAGCCATAGCTCCCAGGAACTAGGTATAAATTCAAGAATGTCAGCTCTACAGATAAATTATTGGTTTTATGGTTTTATAGAGGAATGTTGCCTGGTGAATGTGTTGAAATCCTTTGGAATTATCCACTAAGGTGTCCAGGTAGATGTGTAGGAATTTGATTGATTATTAGGTCAGAAGCTTTGATTTATTGGTATTTAAAAATGTTTCCATAATACAAAAAAAAAAAAAAAATTTCCTGTATGTGTTCTGCCAACAGTATTATACACCACCATTTTACAGTTTCATTTTTTATATCCAGTTAGGTTCTTTACATATTACTGTCTTCCAAAAAATAGGTATTAATATTTCAAAATTTGCCATTTATTTAGTAGATTTCTTACTGTAAGGAGATATTTTGCTTGATGTATAAAAAAAATCTGTAAATCACATTTTAAATTTCAAGTATAGGTATTAGAATTACAACAAGATGAATCACAGTTCTTTCTCCTGTGAAATTCACATATCTCTAATTCATTTTCATAACTAAAGATCAAAATTGTAAATTAGCTTCTGATTCTTAGTTTTAGATTGACAGGATAGTTATTTGATATTGTATGATATTTTTTGCTTTCGATTAAAAAAAAATACCATTCTTGATCAAATTCAGAAGTTTAAGTTTGTTCTCTTTCTTTTATTGTTTATTAAGCTAGGCCTATAGTGGCCCAGCATCACATAGATATATTTGATGTCGCAGAATTGTTGTAAAATCTGGAACACAACATCAAAATTTCAGTAGTCACAATCAGCTACCAAAATTATAGTATGTGACCTTGTTGGTACAGTAATACAAACAAATACAGAGCAAGTGACATATAGGGAAATGCGCCGTTTTTTCGGATTGTTAATGCTATAGCATGGCAGGAAATTTCACATCGAAATCCAAGCTTTGTGACGTCTGTTCTTTAATCACAAAACCAATCTGTTTGGTTTCGCTACTCTTTGAATTTAAGTAGTGTAATGATTATTTAATTATTGCATTGAAATCAACACTTGAAGCAATGTGTTTTAGCTGCATGCTTCAACTTCTGACGGTCCATTTGTGGTTCTTTTCATTTTTCATTGGCCTTTGGTTATGTGTGAAATTCTATTTGTCTGAACTACAATGGAGGTGATTAAAGAGAATTGACGCATTTCAAACCCTAAAGAATCATGGGATTGATTTACTAACAATGGGTTATTTGTTATGAACCTCTCGTTAATATAATATATAAATATATTAATAATTAAGATTTTCAATTGGAATGTAGGAGTATGTATGTATTTAGAAAACATGCCCCCAAAAAATGCTCAGCATATTTGCTTCAGCAGAGGAAAGAAAACTTTATGCTTCTTTAAAAAAATCTTTTTACCAGAAAAAAAGAAGTTTCATACTAAAAAATATAGAAGTGATATGCAATATTACATACAATTTAAAGCTTCATATTGACATACGTATTTCAAATTTATTTATTTTCCTTAAGTTTCTAAATAAACAAACATTTCCTGTCTATTATATAAAAAATGAGGGGATTCCTAAAATTGACCATGAAACAGCAGAATATCTTGACTCATCTGACCCTCCTACTCACTGTGGAATTTCTGGACACAAAGGAACCATAAAGAAAGGAAGGTTTGTGGTTTGTGACATCACATTAACCACAAAATTATATGAATGTACCGGGTAAGTGCCTAAAAAGAACTTTAGTAGCTCATTGTCTGTTTGCTACTTAAAATTAGATTGGAAGCTTTACCTCATAGGTTGGTAGACATTCTAAAGGGCTTGGTTCTGATAGTCTTAATGCAGTAATTTTATATGGAATTTTAACTGGAAAATGTTCGTGTTGGATTGAATACATGTAAGGTAAACCAACATTTATGTTTGTAACTGACCCTGGTGTTAATTTCAAAGATGTTTTAACAGTTATACCTTTGATAAATATACATGGTAATTAATAGCCTTGCTTATGGGCATATTACAGATAGGATGGCTAATTGTTTTGCTGGCTTTAGTGGAGATGGATAGTTGGACAATTTTAGGAAATGGCATCTGGTTTTTCAATGATTGGCTAGAAAGTACAAGATTCTCATTCTTGCTTCCCATATGCATTTTGATTTTGTAAATGTAAGAGCTTGTTAGATTTTTATTTATTAGGAATATTATTCCAAAAAGGTTTCCAGACAAGGATCAAGCTGGTTTCTATCTTTCACATGTGCTCTAGTATGGGATAGGGGATTACTGGCATATATTTAAATACAGTAGTGTATGATCAAAATGTAAAACAAAACAACTTATTTCAAGAATGAAGGATATTGTTCTTTAGTTCTGTTTTGATGTCTTGTATTTTACTTTATAATCTGAACAACTATTCATACTACTTTAAAGTGATAAAATATTATAAAAGCACATTTGAAAACTACAATACCATACTTTCAAATTCTAGTTATTGACCCAGTGGTGTTATTTTATACTACAGTTGTCGTTTACTTTCAATTCTATTGAATCTGCCATTAAAAATGTTAAACAAAAGAGGAACATTTCGGAAAGAAAACCATCCGGAAGACATTAGAAGGCATTACCATAGTAGTCGTCACCTCATTAAGTGCTTAATAAAACTGATGAAATTGGGGAAGAAACACATTTATGAAAGACATGCAATTTACTGCACTCCAGAGATGCATACTCACCCTTTGTGGCAGTAAACACTGAGTAGTGTAGTACCTGGAGTCCTAAATGTAAATTTAGAGAAATAATTGTTATAGGTTTTTTGATTGGATGGTTACATCATTAAAGCCCTAGAACACTTCAGAGGTGACAATATTTTTGAGATTAGTTCTGGGGGACTGCCTAGAGATCTGATAGTGGAAATTGTGGAAGCATTTTAGAGATATTAACTGTACTCAATAAGGTACAGTAGTAGAATATACTACAAAAAAGGTCATCAACACTTTGACCACCATTAACATTCCTATAGTGTGATATACACAGAATTATTCAATGCTTTGGTAAATGGACATTTATATATTGCTCCCCAAACACACATTTTACATAAACCAGGTTTATCTCCATTCCCTAATTGGAGTAATGTCAAGCAAATATGTGGTAATTTATATATTAGATTTTCAATCAGAATTTAGTACAAAACAAAGTGAAGAATGTGATGATTAAAACAAAAATTCATAAATTGTACCTCTCCTGACATTAATTGATAAAATTATACTAGCCCATCTCGAAGCCCAAAGGTATAGTTATAATACATGACTGGCCCATCATGGGGCCCTATGACTCCTTAATATAGGTCTATATACATATTATCTCAGGGAACTGTATTAAAACAGTACTATTTGAATACATCACTTGAAAGGACTAAATTGAACTTAAATTGATATAGCGGTATGCTAATTGGGAAGTATTACATCTCTACAGTGGCATTTTAAAGTAATGACAGTGATTGAGCCTGATAGTTAAGCATGTTCTTAAGTATTAGCTAATACAAGTACACATAATGATACTGGTTATCAATTACCAAAGAATGAAATGCATCCATTCATTTACAAAGAACTAGTGCGGTTTCATAAATTATGTTGAACTTACTTTCTATAATATTTATCAGCTCTTGCTTTCGTCTACACAGTGGATTCATCCGAACTGTAGTTGTCTTAAAATGCTGAGATTTATCATTTCTTATATTGTTTTGTAGCAGAATAATGCGGCTACACTTTTTTTTCCCCATTATATTACAAATTAATTGCATTTCATACCAGTAGGCCCTGTAAATTAATTGGGCTGTACTTTGGTGGTTTAGGTGCTTGCTCTTTAATCCTGGGCTTGTCTGAGTCGAGTCCTACAAACATAATGGTGCTTCTCTTTCGACTAATGCCAACTAATGCCTCATGTTGAGACTGGTTTATAGAACATCGTAGAATTAATTCCATCATGAAAGCGATGAGTCACTTGTAGATTAGATGAGACTAAACTCATCGTACTATTAATTATGAGATAATTTGCATCCTTAAATAAACTGATGTAGTTTCACTTGGTTTGATGCATAGCATAAATATACATTAAATATATACTATTTAATCAATAACATCGTGTATATTTTATATTAAAATACTTAACAGGTTATATGTTCTTTAGTGAAATCATTACAAATTATTACTTGTACTTTAAAGGTGATAGATGAAGCTGTAAAAAAACTCTATTCATATATTAGATTGATTAATATTTAATCAATAACATCTTATATATTTTATATTAAAGTACTTAACAGTTTACATGTTCTTTAGTGGAATCATTACAAACCATTACTTGTACTTTAAAGGTGATGGATGAAGTTGTAATAAACTCCATCCATAGATTCATTTATTTACGGATGAGTAAAAGGAGGCCCTCTGGGGAATAAGTACAATAGACTCAATATCTGTCTATAAGTAAGACAAAGGCTAAAAATGTTTGGTGTTAATAAAGCACATGAAATGTAACTGTAAAGTATACGATGGCTAAAATTGGTCATCGAGGAATTTTCCATGAGACCCCATGGACTTGCCTGCAAGCTGTTTACTTCACAGCATGTTGAAATGCTGAATAATAATATGAAGGTAAAAGAATATTATGAACATATGCAGAAATTAATTACTTTAGAATATGACTTACAATAGTACCTTTTTATATGATTCTTAATTTCTTTATAGTAAATTTTCAGATATCTGTTTTATAATGAATAGACAGATATTGAGTCTAAAAATAGTGCATTAAACTGTATGTAAAAGTAGCATAAGTTACTAGATACAATTTCAGTTTCATTCATGTGGCTGGTAATTTTGCAACTTATTAAAAACATAAGATTGAAATAGGTTTAACCATTCTGTTGGTAAATATTAATTATTTCCTTATTCTGTCATTGTCAGTATTTGTCAAGTGGTGTTTTCATGGCGGGTGATACTCATGCGTCATCTGGTATAAGTGTAAATATTGCAGTTGTATTGTACGTACTTTCAGTATTTTGTTGTCTATGCTAAAGAAGGAACGCCACAACTGGGACATGAAATGCACTCAAAAGAACCCCAAAATTCCCCAGCAATGGTGGGCCAATAGAGGGCACCCTTTGAGAACTCCTATTTGGATTGTGTACTAATGAATTGATATAAAAATAAATAATATAGAGTCGGATCACATCTTTAAGTGTCATGATGCAGCCCTATACTGAAATAACAAAACCCCACTAAAAATCATGACAACATAACACCCAATTTCAAAAATCAATGAATATAAAATGACAGATAATAATATTTTATGAATTAAATATGAATAAATACATACTTATATAGTATATAGGTGTCTTAGTCTGATATGAATAATATTATAACAGAAGTGTCATTGACCCAAAGTTGTCCTCGATAAGATATAATAGTGAGTTGAATCTAGGATAATTCTACGTCTGGGATCATTAATAACTTCCTTTGCTACATATACTTGCACCCAATTTTACCATCTCGATCGCTGTGATATTTTAACGTGTATTGTAATGCATTGGCCTTGGTCTATATTGTAACAATTTCTTTGTTCGTATTTGGTATATTACTAATAAACATAAAAATCTTAGAAGGATCAAAAGTTGAATTGAGAAAAAAAAATCATTCATCATATTAATAGGTGTCAAGATAAGGAAGCTTAGCTCTCATAAATTATTTTTAGTACCGTATATTATGGCATTAGTGTGGTTTTTTATATTGAGAGTCATCTATATAATACTGTTGTTGTGTTCTTTCGTAAGTTGGTGACAAAGTAATTTGGTATAACTTCCCATCATTCTCTGGCAAAAGGGATCAAAATGAGAGATTGAGAGAAAAAAAATCATCTGTTTAAGAGGGTGTCAAAATGAGTAAGCTTTCTTTCTTATAAATTGTTATTAGATTTAGAGAAAACTATAAAAAAAATACTGTATGGGTATCAAAATATGGAAGCTTAGTTCTCATAAATTATTTTCACTTTATTTGTTGATTTTAAAACTCATCATTATATTGTTCATTTATGAAACATTCTAAAAACTTATATTTCAAATTAATAATAATTAATATTAATTTTTAATTTCTTTTTACATTTTATGAAATATTACAAAATAAATTTAATTAAATTTAGTTTTTCTGTTTTCATCTTTACAGAGTTTTTTGAGAAGTAGAGGAAGACAGACATAAGTGGCACTGTGGATATGCCTCACAGACAAAATGGGGACACCGAATTGATCAACGACATACGCCAAGCTAAACATGATATAAGCCTTGAACCAGAAGGAGCAGCCAGCATTCTTAGATCGGTGCAAGCCCAGGTACTATAAGCTCAGTGCCTCTATTCTTATAATTAAGTAATTAGTATTAATTATTATAGTAGTCATAATTGATCAATTTTACTGTATTGCTTCTTACTTGATAAACATAATGATAAAAAAAAAACCCATTAGTGACTATAACACAAATAATCACAAGTGTTTAATCTCTTCCTACAGGAATACAATTATACTTGTTTTTGTATGCTCTGATTACTTGGTGGTCTCATCCTCTTTTCCAAAAATATCAGATTAGAAACATATTTGTGGTCCGTGCTGATAGATGCTCCCCTCCCTTCCCCCTCCCCCCTTCCATAGATACGTTACTGGCTGTATCATGACTTGTATGATCCAAAAGAACCTCTTACAACACTCAGCCTTATTAAGTGAAGATAGTCCTTGTACTTGTTCATAATTTTATTTATTATGTTGATGTTGTTAGACCTTGATGGTTCCCGTGCGCAAAAAAAATGAAATGAGTCTTGAGTGTTAATGAAATTGCCCCAAGTAATAACATTCATAAAACCTTGTTCATAAATATTTTTTCTTTTGAGTAAAAAATATCAATTCTATAGAACCAAGCACGATAAAAACATTATTATCTAGGCTTCCATCAAAAATCAATCGGTGAGGAAGCCATAAATATTTTTCCTCCTGTATTATGAATAACCATTATCATGTAGGAAACAAAATATAGTATTTCCTCCGGTATTATGAATAGTTATTATCATGGAGATATAAAAATTAAGATCCACTACTATAGGATTTGTTTGTCACAGTATATGTGATAGCCAAAAAGGCTTAACGAGAGGATACTTTAAATTATTACTATGGAGTTTTTGAGATGTGCTACACAACTTGTTTGAAGGTTTTTTTTATTTTTATTTATTTTTTTTTGCAACTATCAGATTTAATTGTTAACCTTATTTTGGAGGAGTTTGAAAATATATTGCAAATTGAAATTGTTTAGAAATTGAACTTTTTTTCTTTACCTGTGTATGCTATAGAGTTGATTACAAAGGTGTTTATAGGTTTGTAATCACTAGTCCATGAACATCTAAAGAAAGCAAAAGGTATTTATACAGATCAACAAAAACATACATTAAACAAATAAACATTGATCTGAAAGTTGTAGATAAAAAGCTACTGACACTTCCATGCATAAAGTATTGACAGGACAAACTGGTATCACACTGTTGTAAAGCTAAAGTCTTGGATAATTCTAGGGTTAGAGAAGGAGGAAGTATTGAATTATATTACAAATAATTATAATGGTTGATTTTTACGAAAACTTTTTAAAAAAATGTAGTGGATTTTTTATTCTTTTAAAGGAAGCACAGTTTGAAGAACTTACCAGACAGTTAGAATTTGAGAAAAAGAGGGTTGCTGACCAATTGGAACAGAGTGCATATGTGGATGATTCCAGTTTAAGAAGCATTAGGTATGAAAAAGAGAGTTTGTTGTACACTATATAGTACATTGCTAAACCAAGGATGTAGAAATACATAGTAGCCCCATCAGGATACAAACCCAATGGCTACGGTAATTATCATTAACACTTCCAGCATATCCTAGAAGGTTGGCTAACATTCAGGGGGCCCTCCAAGGCTATGTTTACGCATACGGCGTAAGACTGGCGGAGCTTACGTCGGCGTATCTAATCCATGGATTAATGAGACGTTTTTTAGTCATGAGAAAAAATCCTGGGCTGTCACAGGATTTGAACCCAGACCCTGGGATTGGAAGGCAAGCATCTTAACCACCAAGCTACATCTCCGTTGCGATCATATTGTTCATATACTCCTGAATTTTTTCTTAATTCTATTCTTAATTGCAGTGTTCTGATTGGTTAGATTACATTATGCCCATTGCCATGATAATGTCATAACTCCAATTGGATTCATATGCTAATGAGCAGCGCCTGTTGGTTAAAAATGTTGTTAAATTTTAATCTCTTGAGTAAACCCATTATCAATGTATTCCTCATGGATTCTAACCTTTCCGTATTCTCATTATCTACATATTCTTCAAGGGTTTGGAATTATTGGTTTAAAAAAATTTTCTTTTATGTTAAAATTGTCATCCCAACATGCTGAACGTAGACATCCAATCACAGGATGAAAGGCCAAGGGTGTTTATATTTACAATATACCCAAATGGATTATAGTAATTTTATTATTATAATTCAAAATTTGAGACATTTCACTAATCAATTTTTTGTCTAACTTTCCATAATCAATATATCCCTTCATGATATGCATATTCCGTATGGATTTGAAAATCATCCAATATTTCCTCCTGCTTAATCAGGCAATCTTGAAATATTTTCTGTATACGGCAAATAAATATGCTAATAGTAGGATATGTGTAGAGCGCCTTCCACAGTTAAATCATCTCAAGGCGCTGACAGTATTTAGAGCATGAATAATAAACCTTCAAGCAAACAATACTTATCATAAATAACATTAAAGACAAAAAAAAAAAAAAATTTTTTTAATAAGTTATTAAAATAAATAAAATTTACAATCTGTGGCCAAAAATGGCATTAAACAATCTGCGAAAGGGAAGGAAAATGTGCTTTGCTGCAACAATCGTGCAGGTATTCCAGTGTCAGTGTGCTGGGCTCCAGTAGTAGTATAAAAGAGTAGTCAAAATATATCATGGAATATATTCATAGAATTCATTATTTATGGTTGATAAAGCTAGATAATCCCAGCTTGATGTACAGGAAATAGTTTTGCATACTGGATTAATCCGTGGCTACCAAACGCAACCACACAGTCTACATTTGGGTTAAAATGGTGATTTCATAGTTGTAATCGTACTGTTAATATCTTTTGTTGTTTGTAGTGAATCAAATGACTCATTTTCCTGGAGACGTTCTGGTCAGGACGAATCACATTTAGGCGACGAGACTGAGACCGAACTTAGTGCTCATTTACTGGATTCATGCTTGTAAGTACCCTCTAATATCTCTTATTAATTTTAGATTTGGTGTTTACGTTTAAACTTAGTGAGATCTTTATTTCTCTAAATATAAAGCTCACCTCGGGTAAGCCCACCCTCTAACTTTCGAGTAGTTGCTAAACAACATGCACTCCGCTTTTCATAGTTTCGGAAGCTTTGAATGGATTGTGTTTACCTCAAATAACAATTGTGAGCTGTCGTGACAAAATGAGTCTTGTGGTATAAAAAATGAAAAATGAGTTATTAATATATTTAGACAGATGACTATATAAGCTTTATTGTGGTCTTTCAATCATGTTCCTTGATTGAGTAAAACCGGAGTAAGATCATTTTAAAGTTCAGATGTCTAAAAATATACGTAAGAGAAAATCGCCTCTAAAGATAAACAACTGATTAATTTTGTGTTTGTTTTCCTATCAATTCTGGAAAATAGATTTAAAAAATGTGCCTCAAAAACATGATTACCTTAGGAAACTAAACTTAGAACTTTTGCTACTGTGAAATATACATATTAAACTAATCAGAAAAATTGAAACCCAATTTTTGTCAAAATATCACTTCAGATATATATTCTAGAATATATCAAATTGACCTGGCGTACTACAAGACTCCATTTGTCACGACAGCTCACAATTTTGAAAGTAAAATGAACCAAGTGTAAATATACTGGTATGAAATTTACCTGTGTTTGAAGATCCATATGAAAACTTTTGTTCTCAATACAATAAAATTTTACTCCCTGGAATTTTCGATTGAAACGTTAACCATCATCCGAAGGATGATCCAACAATATTAGATACTGCCAGTGACCTTTTGGACAATTTAAGAATTTATACCGGTGAAGGGTTGTGAAGACGACATCTACATTTGGGTTAACCATATTTAAACTGAGAAGGGGGCCTGTCTACGATCCACTCGTATAGTCACATGTCCAAAAGGTCACTGACCTTTTTTTTGATTGTTGGATCACAATGCTGATGAACGTTGAAGTTTCAATTGAAAATACTAATGAGTTCACAGTATACAGTATATTTTATTGCAATTCAGCATCAAAATGCTCCTCATGTCCCTTTGTTTGTTCCTCAAGAAAGATAATAAGCAAAGAAATCTGATAAAAATATAAGTTAATATAAGTTAAGAAGAATGATGATTAAAGGACAATAAATGTCTATGGATTGATATTCCGTGGGAAAAAGAAACTCGCATTTACTCTACAGTATTTTGAAGTTGTTCTTAGATTTTATGTCTACCGGTACTTGTCCACAGAATAAACCTTGCAATTTGTAGTCTTCCTGTTTAAGTATTCACACTTTAAATCCTTAGGTGCTAACTATCTATCTTGAATTGCTTCCTGTGGTTTTAAGAAATAACAAAAACCTTATTGATAAATATTGTCATATCCTGCAATTACATTCAAAGAAAATAAATTGTCCTTGTTTATTAAACGTGTGCATATTGCCGTGTCCAAATATCTGAGTCCATATAGCGTGACCGTCCTACTATTAAGGACACGCCCTTAAAACCACAAACCCTGATCCTATGCTTTTTTTTATTATTTATTTATTGAATAAAATTGTAAATTTATTTAAACAATATAGAAATAGAGTGGTAACTAATTGTAAGAATTGACATACCTGTTGTATTGTCATGTTTATAGCATACTAACCTAGGTACTTTAAGAACACACCTTTATTTAAAAACCACAAACCCTGATAATATGTGATCTCTGCATTCTTCTAATCAGAGTTTTCAATCAAGGGAGAAAAAAATATTCTGAATTAATTAAAACTATTCGTAAACTACCATGTAGTTGTAGCCAGTTGTTTGTGGGAATTGAATGCTGTGACATTTGACATATTGTAATATATACAGGAAAGCTGTTAATATTGAATGAATTTATTTAACCTACCTGCAGTGACCCATTCACATAGTTGCCAAGTAAACTTCTGCATACCTTCTCTGTGATAGAGTGTACTTAATGGCTTTTATGATGGCATCTCTTTATTTCTCATGGCATTAGTTTGAAATTAAAATTATTTTAAATAAAAATTTGATGATAGAATAAAAATACTTAGCTTGGAGAGATTTTTTTATTGAGTTCTTCAGCCAATCCTAGTGTGCAACAATCACATTTAAAGATGATTTTGATTTTTTTTTTTTGGTGGGAGGGGGGGAAATATTGTCCACAATGGGATTTGAACTCTAGACCTTCTGATTACTGTTTAAACATTTATTGATCTGGCCATGCGTCTTTTTATTTTATTTTATTTTATTTATTTATTTTCTATATTTTGGCCAGGTTCTATTTTTCTAAGTGGCTGTTTTTCCTTGCCCTCTTCTTATGATCTTTGAATTACAAATACAAGACTTAATTGATCATTAGAGTGAAATCATCAGTGATCAACATTTATATGCTAAGGAATATTAAGTGCTACATCCAAATGACTTGTTGAATGATTACATGCCTAGCTGCAAGTAAAATGAGTTTACTTTACAAGAGTATTTTCAACACCTTATAGCCAAGGGTGTGTTAACTAATCAAGAGTCCATTTAGAATGCCAGGTATCTGTCATTTTAATGTATTTAGTATCACAGGCAGAGAGTATTTGAAAGCATTTCAACAATTTATTGATTAAATCACTGTGATCAGATAAGTTGAAGGTGATTATAATAACAAAGATTTATAATAATAGTATGGCAGTTGTAATAAATGTCATATTAGTATGGCAATTTTTACTTTGTATGGTTTTGAAATATTGTTACCCCGGTCATTTGATCAGTCACCTGATATTCTATAATGTTGCAGAGCAGTAACTCAGCATGCTAGCATTTGAACCTATCAAGTACTCGCTTTACTCATTAGTAAAGAAAGACAATTATCAATGATAAGGCATGCTGAAGGGGTAAGGCTCAAGCCCCTCTGAGCCTACATCAGCTGCCAACCAGGGTTCAACCATCTGTAATGATGCCCAAGAATACAATGTGATAGCGTAAAGAACTGATATGACCTCGGTTATATTCTTCATCTTTACCACTATGTTCAGTATAAAATATTAGACATGCCTTAAAGAAAGCTTGAGTCCTGTAATTATAATAAAATAATAATGAATGTAAGAAGAACTAGCATTTTTATATATTACAATCGTATGTTTTATCTACTGATAATGTTAATTCATAAAAATTTTTGGCTGTACACTAGGCTGGATTTGTTGTATTGGTGTGGTACTTAAAATTGCGACAGTCATTTCCCTTGCATTATTTCCAAGAAATATGTCAATGGAAAACATTTTAGACATGAACTAAGTTATTCATTTCAACAAGACGACAAGAATACTAATGTCCTCTTCTTGTTTACTTCTGTAGGCGGGAATTAGAGGAGAAACAGCTTATGGATCCAAATGATCACATGACAAGCTTTCAGTATCCGAACCCTGGCATGGATAATTCTCACTTTTCTAATGGACAAGACTCAGATTATATGAGAGGTAAGTTCAGTAGTCAGAACACTTTAAAACATTTTATAAGAGCAGCACTAATGAATCAAGCTAGATTCGCGTTGGTTCAACAACCACATGTCACATTTTATGAATTACATAGTAATAATGAAACAGTTTTTTATTGGTTGCTTCAGATTTCCTCACATTTTAGGCGGTAGTAAGAGTCGTAATGAAACAGCTATGTTTTGAAGGGTTCAAAGGTGAATCTTGTTTTTTGGAAAACATTGTTGTAATGAAACAGCTATGTCTCTTAGTATTAGGTTTATAGCTACAACTGGAATGATTTTTATTATATGCAACATACAGTAATGTTATGCGTAGCTTGCTGACTTGCTTTTTATGCAGTGGCCAACTCCATCAAATTTGCATGGCATTTCACAAGCATCATTGAGATGTTATTGTAAACATGTCTCCCCTTTATAACAGCCAATCTAAAGGTGACATCTGAGGATGTTTCATTTCAACAACATGCATACAAGCATTGAAATGGCAAGTGAGGTGTAAGGGTACGTGATGATAGCCAGTAACAATTACCACATGAATGACATCTATATTTAAAGAAGTTATTGCCGTACATTGTTTTAGCGTTAATAGAAGTTATTTTTAGAATATTTTTCATAGTTATTTTTAATGTGTGTGTCAATACACCAAAAGTATAGCGCCCTCTATAATTGTTATCTCATAGTGCAAGAAATGATCGTAAAGAATTATAACTTGGCCATAACTAATATAGTCACCAATGCATTAATTTTCATTTCTTTCATATATCCAAAAAAAAAATAGTACACTCTCCAGTTACATGATGGAATGGTTCCCTACAAATTGTCCCTTTACGAGGTTTTTGAGAAAAAAAACCTGATGTACCAAAGGATTTTGACCTAGCAACCTGGAATTGGAGACTTAGCAAAGCTATAGCTCAACTCTTTGGTACATTTGTGCACTAAACTGTTACACTTTTTGACAATTTGTTTTGCAGATAATTACATGGCAATGAATGGAAGTGATGATTATGCGCGAGTACCTGAAGGGCAAATGGGATCTGTTCAGGTATGTTACACATTATAGGCCCCTATTACTATAGTTCCTCTGGTATAAGCCCACCCCCTGTGAACACAAAATTGGGCAGATTTTAGGGAGGGGTCTTATATCCGGGAAATCCTCCTTTTCAATCAAAAGACAATTTTCAGCACTGCATGCCTGATTCAAAGCCAATATTTGATTTTTTTTTTTTTTCTTGTTTTAGTCATCTAAACTACTCATTCAAATCTTAACCTGGGCCTTTTCCCGAAGAAAGGCTGGTATGTTAAATTGGGCATAAATTAGGGGAATGGCTTATGCTCGAGTAAGGCTTATACCATGCTTTTACTTTCAAAAAACAAATTTCTAAAATAGTATAAATAGTATAATTTGCACAAATTATACTTAAAGTTGAAAAAAAAATGGTAATATAATTTTACTTATTTTTTATTTTTTAAATTTATATTGTAATTTTTTTATAATTAACATTATATATACTCAAATATTATTTTTTTTTAGAGACACAATCGAGATTTTGATGGCCATCATGGCTCCACAGGTTCATTACCACGCAGCATAGATGATTACACAGCCTCACCAGCACACCACCCACACATGGACGACTACCATCACCCTTACGATAGAGAAGATTACGGCTCACGAGGGGACTATGAACCCCATCGCGACTATGAGCCCCAGCCAGACTACCGCAACCCACCTCCTGATGGCTACATTGATGATCGATATGGCCGCCATTCACCAGACTACGTCTCTGGCTCTCAGTTACAACATCCTGGTTATTCGTACAATGGACCACCATCGCCAGTTGGTAGCGATCGGTTCCGACAGCCGCCAGGAAGATACGGTGACGATGGATATATGCCTGAAGAACAGTACGGCAGACCAGGGGAAGGATACCGAGCACCATCGCCCCAAAATAGTGAGCGATACAATGAACGGTATGTTGGTACTCCTCCGGGAAGTTACAGCCATGCTCCACAATTTGACGATCAATACCGAGATTCTCCAACTCTTCCTCGTAATGGCAATTATCGTAAGTACTCATTTTAATATATTTTTACACTTCCTTAAAAAATAAATCGACTAAATATATAGGATTAATATTTACCACAATTATGTTTTTCCTTGGCTTTCATTACTATTTGTAGAGATTAAATTTTTAATTATTTGCATGATTGGTTTTTGTCTGACTTCTCAAAAGTGTATTTATATCAAAATACTGTTGTTAATCCATAATAATAGTGAACTGATTTTATCTCCTTGACCAAGTTGCTTGCTTTAATTAAGTAGACTTATTCCAAATTAGTACCTTGATTGGAAATGAATAACCAATAGTTTTGAATGAAATGTTACTTCAGCATTGTTCACCCAAGTCTAAAGGCCTGTTTATACTTCAACGATAACGATAATGATAAAAAGCTAGAAAGCAATTGTTCATATAGAAATTAAAAGAAACTAGAGAAGTTTTTACACTATGCGATAACAACATATTTTGACAAATCAAATCAGATGACGTCATAATCGTCAAAAACATTAAAATCATAGTATTTTCCATGATTATGCCGTCATCTGATTTGATTTGTTAAAATATTTTGTTATCGTATACGCGATAAATCGTTCTGGAGTAAAAACTTCTCTTATTTCTTTTGCTTTCTATATCAACAATCGCTTTTTAATCGTTATCGTTATTGTTGAAGTATAAACAGGCCTTCATACCCTATTCAGACTACACTCCATTGCGATCGTTTGTGATGTAGTCAGTGGACATCCAATTGCAATGTAATGCTAGTCTGAATAGGGTATAAGAGAAAAGTATCAAACCAAGTAATTTCACTCCTAATTTAAAATTGAATCTATATTAAATCACTTTTGAGGTTGTCAACATTTATTTTATGTGACTGTTGTTTTCCTTCTCCCTTTAACACTGCATGCATCCTATGATTTGTGAAGGACATTATGATACCTATGGTCCTTATCCCGCCCCACATTCTGCCGCCGTTGACCAAATATGGGACATGTTACCGGATGAGGACCCCTATCAGAGTGAGCTTTGATTTCTTGCAATTGCTACTTGGTTTGTTTTTGTTGTCCAGACTGCACAGTTGATAGAATGTGTGGTAACATTATCAACAAGGATTTTTGATTGATGTTTTGTAATAACTTTAATTTTTTTTTTTAATAACTTTAATTGAATTCTAACTTATTTTAATTCATTTTAATCAATATATCATGCCACATAATGCATAATATTAAATATATCACATTAGGATTGATTTTACTATTTTCGTTTTCGTTATTTTCGATAATTTTGATATTCCATTTACTTCAATATATTCTCAACAACACATTTGTTTTTTTCTGAATTGTCTGTGCAAGCCAGCTTTTATTAATGTATTCAATAGATTTAATTAATATCTGCTGTATTTTCATGTTAACCTGATCATGAGTTCCATGTTGCTTATTTTAACCTTTTAAGCCAATACGTTCTTTAAACCTTCCTAATACCTGCTATACATTTTTTTTGTTTGATTTAATGTGTTTAATCATCCTTCCATCATATATAATATTCATTCAGCTTTTGTTTTGTTTTTGTCCTTTCGTAAACATCATTATTAAACTGATTATAATACTAATATTGTTGTTGAAATTACTATAAAAAAAAGAAACTTGCATTTGCCAGTTTTGGTGACTATCAGAGAACTTTTATTATCTATCAGAAGACTAGATGAAATGCTTCTTAATTCTAATATTATTTGAAGAAATATACATTAATTTTCGATTTCTTGGATTGTTTTTTTTTTTAAATCTATTTGTTTCACTTTTGGTATTATTGAGCTATATCAATCAATCAATCAATCAATCAATCTCTTTCCATTGTGAATAAAAACAACATTTTTTTTAGATGGAGGAAATACAACAAAGGCAAGGCCTGACAATGTGTTTATTAAAATTGAAAAATTATATATTATTTATTTATGTATTTAAGTGAGTTTTTCACTTTCAATTTTAAAATTAGAACAGGAAATTATTATCATAGTCATAAACTCAGGATTATCTAGATTCATTCAGAAATGGAGAAAAAAATTGCAATTTTCTAGACTTCCAATTCATTGAAGATACAATTACAAATATTAATAAATTTAATGTAAAAATATTATATTACCTATGTATAAAATAATGAGGTTAGGCCATTTTTTCTTTAGTTAAATGTGTACCTCACAATTTTTTTTGTGCCAGACAGCCTAGAGGTATATTGCCTGATAGCAAACATTGATGTTATGTAGAGAGCATGTGTAAAAATATTATTGCCTATGTAAAAAAATATGGTTAAGCCATGTTTTCATTAGTTAAATGCATACCTCACAATTGTGCCAGACAGCCTGCAGCTATGCTACCTGATAATAAACATTGATGTTATGTAGTGGGATACAAGTGGTCAGTAGGCCTACCTTATTATCTTGCAGTTCATTGTTCTAAATATGGTTTACAAAATGGACAATTATATATTATAATTTAGATGTACAGTACTTTATTTCAAATACAGATATAATAGTTATTTGAATGGCACAATATCGAGGATATAAATGTAATAATATTTAATTTATTTATAATGACTATATCCATTTTCAACAATTTTTTAATAATTTTAATAGAAATAATTTAATTAAAAATTTAAATTATGACCATTAATTTAAATTTAAATATAAACTGAAAGTGGTAATATATGAAATAGATAAAGATATTTAATATATAATGTATGTTGCATTTTAAACAAATAAAAATAAAATTTATTCATATTTGTATTTTAGGCCCCATAAAAAAACGTATTAGTTTATCACCCTACCAAAGAATAAAAACTGATGAGGGAGGGAAGTTTTTTTTTTTTGCTAACCCCGCCCCCATTTTACCAACGTTCACAAGTAAATCAATGGTTAGGGACACATCTATAAAAAGTCATAAGAGTGGAATAAAATTTATATTTAATAAAGATGTTTTTGTTGTACCAGTTTTGTAACATATTTGCAAGAAACCATGACATTTTAAAGTGAAAAAAGATGGAAAAAGGACCATTTGAAATAAAAATATATGTTGATTGAAAAAAAAACAAAAAAAAAAATGATTTTCCCCAAAAGTGATGAGGGAGCGGGAGATAAACTAATAATTTTTTTTATGGGGCCTTATTGGGCCATTGTAGCAATGTCAACTATTAAACTATTAAATTAGAGCAAATTGTGTCATTTTTCATATTTTTTATTTTAAAAAGGAAAGTGGTTGTTTACATGCCACTGTAGCATGGGTAATTCCAGCAAATGTTGTTTGTGTTGTGCTACGCTTTATGCACGCTCACCTACAGTGAGCTTTTCCATCCAAAGCCTGCTTCAGCATGTACTTCTCACTGTAGGCTTACTTCATGACCTGTCATAAGCCTGGTAGTCAGTTTCCCCGGGAACGACAGAAATTTGAGTGTGTTAAGCACAGCAGTTTGTAGTACATTGCATTTGAATTGACAACAGGGGGTGCTTGTTAATGAGTCAGGCCGTCGTTAAAAGATCAGGTGCCACTGTCAGTATCTTGCACCGAAGTCAACACAACTAGCAAATATTGCGTGGGTTTGTGCTTGAACGCTATTCTCGTGAGTCTTCTCTAGTAGTAGGTGTGTATAGATTTTATATTTATGTTGGTGGTTTCAAGTAGATAATGTTAAGACTGTGTACATTATCTGTGGTTAGTTTTAATGTTTGCTTTGAGTCTGGGTTGGTTTACAAATGATGCTGCTTCTAAAAATGGACAGATTATTTGGAACCATTCCTTAGCATTATTTACATAGCTTATATTAGATGCCCAGCCTGTCACATGAATTTTAAAGGTCAAAGTTTATAGTAAAATGTGTGTATGAATTACATGGGGAGAAATTTCTTTAAAAATTATGATTAATTACATAAACGTGGCCTAATGCCAAATACAGTATTACCAATACATTCTTTATCATCTATTTGAATATTTCATTTGAAATAAATAAAAAATATTGATACATTCAGTAAAATTATTTTGTAATTTTACTTTAGAGAAATTTGAAAAAGCAATGGACAGTTTGAAAGGTAACTTGGTGCCAAAATATTTATATGGTTATTGTATAATTGTTCGCTTAGTGATTGTAATTTTTATGAGCTTATTTTATTTGTACATGCCCTACTTGTAAACTACAGTAAGCGAGTACAGTGGTATGGATATTTTATGCTGTTTACACCACCCTGGCTAAGTTGGGGTCGGGGCTTAGCGAAAAGGTCCATTTCCCGCTGTTTTTACCGTGTAAGCTATATCATAGGCCGTATTCGACTAGTCGTTCTTCGTTAAACCATGCCCACCTGCGCAGTGGTAAAATCCTACTTAACAAAGACGACCAGTCGAATAGAAAAATGGTAAATACTCGGCAAAACAAAATGGTTGCATAGTTACCGTGATACACGCTGCGTAATCAAGGCTGCTTCGGATTGTAGCAGTATGGGTTTTTAGTAAAAAATGTTTTCATCCTGTTTTTTAATTCTGTTAATTATTTTTTAACTTCAATGAGGGTAAATATTATAATTTTTATTTTCTGAAATTTAATCTAAATTATATTAACGCAAATGTTGTTGCTAAACTGACCAATCGGCCATATTTTTTTTGGTCACATGCATAACTTAACGCTGATTAACGTATTCTGGTTATGTTCATTTTCGTTGTCAATGAAGTCTATTTTACGAACCAGTCAAATGAAAATAATACTCAACAAAAATTTGTACTCAACGAAATGAACCAGTCGAATAAGCCCATAGATTTTAAATAGAAGTAATTAATTTTGTATACATATTTGCCACAGTGCTCCATGAACATACTTCTACTGTAGGATTTGCGCTTTTTAATCGCTTTTTAAAAGTTTAATATGTGGAAAATATATTTGGTATGAAGAATATGGATACAATTTAGTTTACCAACTACCAGGTCACTCAGTGAATAGTTTACCATCTATTGTATATATTCTATCCAACCTATGTAATAACTGTTCATCATCCACTTAACTTTGGAAATTAAGAATTGTTGTAAATTTGAAATTTTAATAGTAGGTTTAGAGTACTTTACCATATTAGAGAGTTAGACAACAAAATCTTGTGTAGGGTCATAATGGCATGTCGTATGGATTTTCTTGATTTGTGTTTCCTTTTCCTCTTCTGTTTAATTGTGTGTTTTCTTTATATATCTGTTTTGATAACTCTTTTGCGTGTGTATAGCATTGTGTTTATAGCTTTTAAAGTAAATAAAAACACAATAAGGACCCCAACTAGGGGACTGATTGTACTTTCAAAAACACAACCTAGGCATAGCTGTACCATTGGATTGATAAGGAATTAAAGATTTTAAGGTGTGTTTTGCTCTGTGTAAAGTCATCTATATTATTACTGTTTTTAATTATGCTGTATGCACACCAAGTTTAGAGGAATTTTTGTGTTTGTAAGTAGTATTTTGAATGTGCTGTATGTAGTTAACTTCTGAAGACTGGCTGTGTTGTAAGCTATATTTTAGTAGTTAGCTATATGGAGCCCAAGTTGAAAAAAATTGCAGTGCTGTATGTATGGTGTTCAAGATATTTCAAGTTTGTAAAGTGGCATACTGTAGTAAACAATAGCGCCATACAGACATCAAATCTAAGGAATTTTTTTGCTGTAAGCTGAGTTTTAATCATTGTGCGGTATAGTGATCAAAATTTGTTGGAGTGATAATAACCCTATCCACGATTGTTTGTAGAAGTTTACACTTTGTTCACTGATTGAATAGTAGGGATGGTCATAGGTTGGGTTTGTATGTGCAACTGTCCTTGTTTAAATACTGCTATCTTTACTAACAATACAAGTTTCATTCTTCTCTAACCACTCCGTTAATAGTGTGACCTCAAATTTGTGGATTATCCGAACAGGATCTTCTTTTTTTTTACATTTTTCTCAAAGTAGCTGATATTTTTTGGATCCCTAGTGTTTTGGTTTTGATGTGAGAAGGAATGTACTTACTTTTAGGCACTTTGGAATATAGGAAAATTGGACCTTTGAGGTTACTGTAAAGTATGTGTAAATGTATGTATGTCAATCTATAGGAGCGGCATCCATCTTACTACTAAGTAAAGCATCAAATTGTGTATGTACCATCTAACATTTCTTAGATTGTTAATTATGTTTTGTTTAATATGTTAAACCAATGAGAATCTATTTTCTTTATGGTTAAAACAATGTACTAGTAGATTTTATAAATGCTTTCACCTATTTGTGAACCCAGTCATAAGATTACAGTTGTTAATTATGTTGATGGCTTCCAAATGTGAGATATTTTTCGGCTGTCAGTTTAACATTCGAACTTTGACCATGACCTACACAATGATTATTGCCATCACATTTCACATTTGGCAGAGGTTTTCGTATTTACCCTCTATGATTTCATCCTTTGCATTTTAATTACTCTAAACATATAGTATAGTTTTCTATTTATAATATATTTTGATTTGGCAAATGAAATATTGAAATTATTTTATTATCTTAAGCTTTTAATCAAATATTATGATACTAGCCTATGGTTGATTATGTCTATATTCTGTATTCTTTGATTGAGTATAAGTTATAACAATAAGTAATAAAATTGTTTTATTATATTGTAGGTGGAGCCTACGACCCAGACACCATGGATTCAGCCCCTTTAGCAAGTATGGACCCGAGAGACAGTCAAGACAACCTGGTCTTCCCACATTCAGAGAAAGGTAAATATAATGCATGTTTATGGTACCTAAGCATGTGCCAGGTTCCAAAGTCCATTTTTAATTTTTTGATTTGTACATTGTATACAATTACCGTACAGGATGTCTCGCTACCTCTAAGAAAAAATTGTACTTTGTAAGTGAAAAACTGAAAAAATAATTACTGCTTGTCTTTTTTGAACAATATGATAAAATTATACTCTGATGTTAAATATATTTTCCCAATTTTATTTTAATCACAATGTCTTACTGTTTTTATGTATATTTAACAACTATTTTACTCTTCAGTCAGGAAAATTATAGCAATTTTATTTTCTTATATTTTAGTGTCTAGATTTAAATCCATATTTAATGAATGACATTAGTTAATAATGTATGTAAACCGATGAATTATCAAAAGCATTAATTAGAAATTAAATTTTAGAATTGTTTTTAGAAGCTAAAACAAAAACAGTAAAGCAGGCAGGCGAGCCAAAGGTGAGCTCAGATATAGCACCAGCAAAGGATCAGTCTACAGGTATTTTGCGTAGACGCACCCAATGTTTGTTGTGCTTTATGTGGTGTGCCAACATTTTGTGCTTCAATTCCTTTTTGGTTAATTTGTGATAATAATATTACAGTCGTCAGGCCATTGATTTCGTCATTCATATAAATAATAGAAACCACATGTGTAATTGGCTTTCTAACAATAAATCTTGCTATGAAATGTATATAATATAATAATAGGTAATGGCAAGTTAATTACAGCTTGTAATAAATGTAGCAAATTGCCTGTATGCTACAGTTTGTGAGATGAAAATGTAGCAAGATGGATATGGTATATCATCTAGTGTCTGTGGTTGCTTACTGTTTTAAACCCATGATATAGAGCATCATGCAGAGATTCAATCCCAAAAGTGACATCACTCACTGTAGGATGAGAATGAAAATAAAATTTTAAAAACTATTAAAATTGTAATAAAATGACAAAAATTTATATTTAAGATGAGAGTAGCAATAATAAACTGAAATTGATACATTAAAATAAAAGGGTCAGTTCAACAATTTATGTTAGATTTAGCTTAACTGTCTAACAATCTAATACTCTTTGACAGTTTACCGACACAGGAACCCAGCGGCAAATGGGCCGGCCGTGTTTTGAATAACTCATAAAGCAATTTCAAGAATATTATCCGCTACACCGGCTTATAATGCTGAATAGATGAAGCTATGTGGTACTATATTACTGAAATATTAATACTCAGTATAGAAGGGCCTAGATCTGAATTCAGCCAACCAATATTACTATTCATTTATTTGTGAATCAAGGCCATTGGTAATGACTCCATTGGAAAATGAGGCATTCAGTCCATTATTTGATTTCAAATAGTTTTCATTTCATAGAATATGACACATAATTTTTCTGGAAATGTATCATTGATTATAACATATCAAGGTTAATTATAGAAAAAAAAAACTAAGTTAACAATTTCATGTTTTGCAATTTTTTATTTTTTTTCCATAATAGGTATTTTGCTGGATTTTTTATAATACTTTCTGCTTTGTATTTGGCTTCGGTTTTTATTATTATATATTGGGTATTTCCTGCTAGTAGTAGTATTATTTGATGTGGAACAACAAAACCATAAAAAGATCTAATCTTGGCGTAAACAGTGAACAATAATTTTTAATTTAAAGTGCAGTGGAACCTTTAAGATTATGAAGATTGTTGATTTGTGCTTTATGTATTAAGGGCATGACATTACTAAATGCCAAATGAGTTGTGAAGAGGTTTAATTCCAGGTATTGAGTTTTGAAGAGGTTTAATTCCATCTATGGAAGCAAGCCACACAGTGCAACAGGAAGATTTTAATATCGAAGGGTTTAGGTTCAAGCACAAGAATGGTCCTCTAGCAAGGTGCTTTGCTTTTCCTTTGTTTCTCCCCACCAATAATTAAAATGAATACCTAGTAACTATGCTATGCTAATGATAATATATTTCGGTTGTCAGATCAGTCAGTATATTATAGAAGAAAATTTAAAATGGACTTTGAAAGAGATTATTGATGTGCTATGTCTACTTATAAGGATTAGTAGATTGGTATAGGATATTAAGTAAATTCCAGATTCATGCACAAGACAGATTGATGGAGGCCAAAATGGTTAAAAATTAGTCTATGACTGTTGGATGCGAGTGATGATAAGGAACGTTACAGGTATTGAAATTAGCACAGTTCAATGATGTCATAGTTAGTATGCAATGTTTGTTATGAAAATGGCTTTGAAACCTAATATTGTTGTAATGGTAATATAATAATTATAATATATGGTAATAGGATATTTACAAGACTAGATTTATGAAATTGTGTTGTGACATTTTACAGCATTTATTTGTCCTAATTATGTCAGTCCAATATGTTAAAGTTCTCCTATCTCCATGGTTAAAGATTTTATGATACTGTACATGTGGAAATATTGTATTTATTGGCAGTTCCTTGTTTTCATGACTAAAGTCCATCTCGATGGATATAAGATGATTATACGGATTCAATATTACCTTTATAGGGATAGGATATTGCACGAATTTTGTAGCATTTTATGAATCAATTTTATCAGAAGAGATTATTCTCTTTAAATTCCTTATGAACCCTGTCTTTTTTCAGCATATTTTGAAAAAATGTATTTATTTACAAGAGGTAAGACTATAAATTTGATTGAATTTGGTGCAAGATTCATCATTAAAGTCTTCCTGATTCTTAATGCATTTGAAAGTTAATCTATGGACAACTTCTTGCTCTTTTATTATAATATGCATTTACAGTATTTGTTGCATTTATAATCTTTGATTCCAATATATTAATATCAGCTTTGTGTATTGGATGTGCCAATAAGTAAGATAGTTTGTTTAGAGTTTAATCAATTTTTTTTTCATGTATGTATTATTGTTTGTGACAATATATTGCTTTCAATGTGGTTCTTTTTTTCTCCAACTACTTGAAATTATTATTTGTCTGAGTAATTATCCCAATGATGCTATTTTCTATTATTTTAAAAATTTGTTTCAGGTGGGAGTTTCCTTTACTTTTTATTTTTGGTATGTTTATCTTCCCTCAAATGAGACTTTTAAATCAAAATTGTTAATTGAGAGTGCAATTCAGTTATTAATTTCCATTGTTAGCCACAATAAATTTCTTTTCAATTTATCCATATCAAGGTTTAATTCCTGTTATAGAATTGTTATTAATGTTGTTATTAACATATAAAATCTATTGTGGACTGTATTACCTATAATTGTTTCATATATAACACCATAATATTTTAAAATATACTTCTATTTTTATAGTGCAGTTTTCTGTTGCTTTTTAAAATTGTAAAAAATTCATATAAAATTGATTTATAAAAAGACCTAGACAGATAGGGTGCTCATTCTTTTGTTCCTATGTGCTTTACTTTTTTCAAAACTCTAAGTGTCGGAGAAAGAAAGAAATGCTCAAAAATATACATTAAATTTTATGACCATCCAATATGCATTGCGTGTAGTAAAAGTACAATTACATGTATAAATGTATATTATTTGTTTTTGATGCTTGTATTTCATGTTTTTTATCGAGGTATATGCTTCAATATTACAAGTAGATGTCTTTTAATTTTTAACATCATTTTCATTCTGTAAAATTTTATATTATGATTACCTATAAATTAGCATACTTAGTTCATCCAACATCATTTATGTTGTTTTATTCTGGTTTTTATTTTTTAAGATATTTTTTGCCTGGTATTTTTCTTCTTTTTCATAAAGTTGGTTATATATTAGCTTGACTTCTTTTTTTTTTATCTTGATGCGAATCACATACTTATTCCCTTGATAATATGAATATTAAGTCTCTTTGATAACCGTCATAAAAAAACAAACCTCTCTAGTTGATTTATTTTTACCGTGAGCACTGTCAGTTTCTGTTTTCTGTTCAATTGAGATTAGAATATAAACAAATCTATACTCTAATGCGTTTGTAAGTCTTAAGAATAAAAATCACAACAGTCTCTTAAATGGTGTTGAAGACACGTACCGTCAGAATCCCTAAAAGGCGATTAATACTGAAAATTAATATGATACGTTAGTCCATAAAGAATATTTCAGACCCAATTGATATGAGCATCTCAATTGGTCAAAATAAGAACCAATGCATCTCCTTGCTAAATTTGACCAATGGAGTAGCTTGTTTCTCAGTGTATGGCAACAACTGTTCGATATGCTTCTCTTTTGTTGCTGTATCTATATAAGGGTTACAATTCAATGTCATTGTTAACTTACAATGTATCTAATGTTTCAATGTAAATCTTTTGTTCACCAGGTCTGCGGGCGCCAGATTTACAAGAAGTCATTGAATATCTGGGTCATTCTAATCAAGCCATCGTAGCCAACGCTGCAGCTTATCTACAGCATCTTACATATGGAGACGATGGCCTCAAGAACAAAACAAGGTACATTCAATAATTATGTAGTGAATACTAATGATAAATGATTGTTGTATGGGGATCCAGGAATAGCACCATTGAGAGACATTCTGTTGATCTGACATGTGGCTTGTCAAAGGTTAAATGATTTTTATGTTAAAAAAAGTTTACTTAAATCACAATTTTAGAATTATTGCATTATTTATCGTTTAAATCAACCTGTGTTGTTTGTTGTTTAGATCAACCTGTTAAAATTGTTCTTTGATTCATGTTTCATATTCTGTCCCCAAATCCCTCTTGAAACATTTTCCCTTCCTTTTCCCCAGCTTTATATCTTCTTATGTACATAATATTATTGAATTTAGTGGTTCTCCATTTAGTTTCATAAATAAGTCTTTTCATCTTTTTTAGGGGTTTGGGTGGAATTCCAGCCCTCGTCAATCTTATCACACATGACAACCAAGAAATCAGTAGAAGTGTATGTGGTGCTCTCAGAAACATCTCGTACGGCAAAGCAAACAAAGATAACAAAATAGCTATCAAGAATGCTAATGGGATACCCAACCTGGTTCGCCAAATGAGAAACACAGAGGATCCAGAGGTTTGTTGTGACCAATCATTACCCTCCTTAATATGCTGGTTAGGCAGTGTGTGGTATTTTATATAAGCATAGAAAATGTGTCTATGCTGTGTTTTTTTATCATTGGTTACTTATTAAATCTCATCCTCCCATTTTAGAGTTCGAGGGAAGGACGTCAGGCTTACAGACTTAACCACATACAATTCAATTCTCATGGTGTATTTTATTCAAACATTCAAATATAAACAATACAAAAGTAAAAAAGGAATTGCTAAATATAACATACATACATACATTATTTTCCTAGTCATCATTTTTTCATTTCACTTTCATTCCTACTTCCTCTTTCTCTTGCTTAATATTGTTTGACATTAACAGCCAAAGATGGTTCATCAAAGTTGATGTTCATGTTGTAATGGCTAAATGATGTCATTATCTTGTGATAATTCACATGTTCAGACTCATGTGAGCTGTAATTGCTTGTTGTTATAAGCATTATTTATGATGTTTATCTTCTAGATTCTGGAAATGGTGACAGGAACATTATGGAACTTGTCGTCTACAGATGTAAGTCGTCTTTTTCAAGCAGAGTTGATGAAGCTGTAGCTTGGTGGTTAACATGTTTTCCTTCAGGGTCTAGGTTTTAATCCTGTGTTACAAGACTGTGTTATAAGCCCACCATGAGTACAAACATACCCTAAACTAATGAAGAAATTTTCATGAATAATTATTCATGCCTGTGTAATCCACACTATGTATGCCTCAAATATCAATTCTTAAAGTAAAATGAACTAAGCATGAAATGAATACATTCTAATTTAGCATCTAAATACTAACTAGTTCTTCTATCACTTGACTAACTCGACCTTTTTGTAAGGCCTTTGGATCGCTGTGAGGCTTTCTAAAGGCTAGACCTATGTAGCATTTTGAATTGATTCTTTTTAAATTATCCATATATGACATTTATGGATACACAACCTCATTTCTACAATTGAAATAGGTCTTGAAGAAGCCGATAATTGATGACGGATTAACTGTTCTTACTAAACGTATCGTAATACCGCACTCTGGCTGGAAAGGTAATGTGAGAGATGTTCGGAGTATGGATGCTCAGTGGAGTACAATATTCAAAAACACATCTGGATGCTTGAGGTACGTATCAAGTTCAGTAACAACATTCTACAGATTGACACTGTAATAAAATATTTTTTAAAATTTATTTATTTTATATAATTTATTAATACCATATTTGAAGGCACTACAACTTTTTGGTTTATTTTATAAAATACAAGATATTCATTGTGCCAATTTTCTGTTTATATAACTATAATATATGCTTTAGTAGGGATGTAGTTTGTTGGGAGTAGGGGAGCACTCAGCCTTTGAGTGTTCCACCCAATCTGAATCCAATTTCATGGCCATCCACCCACCTTTATTGACCCTCTTGCCCATCCTTCTGTCCACTCTTATCATATAGAGTTGACCAGTGTTATCACCCACCCACTCTTAAAATATCTACCACTCACCCCTAGTTTTCTATAGCTTCAACCCTGCTATAGTTAATATACTTCATGTGTTATATTTTATGCTTTTTTATAAAATGTGCTACATATTGTCCTGTATCTTTTTTTGCTATATTTATGCTATCGCATGAGGTGTTATATTTCACACTATGCTATATAAACGTGCTATAATTATACTATATATCATTAGGTTTTATGCCAGTTTAATTAGCTCATTCTTTTAAGTTCAAATGACAGTTAAGTGCTATTATGATGAATTAACTTAACACATTTCAGATAACGCTTTCTCAACAAGTTATGAATAAAATTATTATTGAAAAATCCGTAAATTATTTAAATAATGATATTATTGGTGTTGTATAATTTTCTACGGGCTTTATTCATTTATTTTCTCACTTCAGGAACGTAAGTTCGGCAGATACTGACACAAGGAAAAAGATGAGAGAATGCGAGGGATTTGTGGACTCTTTCTATTACGTCTTGTTAGTAGCAACTCAAAGTAACGAGATGGATAATAAGGTAAATAAATATTCTTATTAATATTGATAATACTAATTAAAATAATCATTTGGTAAAGTCATGATTTATAATAACATCGCTGTTATTAATATGCTAATTAAGATTATTGATCAGTTAAAATGAATTTATTGATATTACCATATATGGTATGTGTAATGTAGGAGTTGGTAATCATTACCCTTTGAGGATGGTTTCTTAGAAGCAAGAAAATATAATAAACTGATGAGGTTTTAAATATTAAAATAATATTTGAATAAATTTGAAATGTTAGATTGTTGTATAAATAATCAAACTATAAGTAATTTTACAAAGTATTTTGATATTTTTTTATAGTTTTAAATGTATTTTTTCGATTTTGAAATAAATTGAATTGAATTAAATAATAATAATTATTATTATTTATTGCTGTTGTTAGTGTGGTTGTTTTGTTTGTTAGTGGTTTTTTTAGTATTGATGTTTGTGTAAGTGGTATAATTTTTTTTTTTGGAAAACGATCGTGTTAATTTTTTTTTTCATCCAGGAATGCATTAAGTGAAACATGCAACATTGTCAAACATAAAATGATAATTCCATCAAGGTTTGCACCTGAAAGTGCTTACCACTGGCAACATTCAAAATGTTGTATCATTAATCATTGTAGACAGTGCAGCAGAAAAGCATGTAGAATTCACAAAATAATTAAATAGAAACTGACAAGACTAATTTAATTATAGGGTAAAAAATCCCAAAAACATATAGACCTACCCAGCATGTTTTTACCTTTTTTTTGCATTATTTACTAAGGAAAACCCCTCAAAAAACAAATGTCATAGTCTATGCCACAAGATCGATTGTCAATATTAAATGCTTATCTACATGTTTGGAATATTTAACAATTTTAACAGGACATGTGACTAGATATAAAACACTATCTCTCAAGTAATAAAGTATTGAAATGTAAGGATGAAATTTTAGCTGACACTATACATTGTACAATGTATATATCAGCTATGGCATATGCTTGTCTTTCTCCCATTAGCTATAAAAACCTTTATATAAGAAACATATTTAGTGTTTACAGCAATTAGTGGTAAAACATCAGTACTGCAGGGATTTGTAGCGATGGCGGTGCGGCACGCATGCTGAAGCATTTAAGACAATTCTTACATACATTGGCTTTTTAGCGCAGGTCATTTACCTGCGCCAATACAGTACTTAATAAGCAACAACATTTTGTACACAATTTCATCTTTTAACTCCCAACATTGCCATTATGTTTTCTATGGTAGCCAAGATGTTTTTTTTTTTTTAAATGTTGTGAAAGCTATGTGTTAGTAACAATCATCAAGGACATGGTATAGACAATATGCTATATTAGTTATCAAGCTGGTGAAGATTATCTTTCTACTTGCAAAAAATTAGTAAAAAAAAAACATGACAATTAAAATTCAATTATGAAAAACAAAGTAATTTATGTACCAAATTTTTTATCAAATATTTAAGTGTTTCAATTATGTTGTTCAGAATAATATTGCTTGAATTAAATTACAACTATAATTACAATATAATTAATATTATTAATTTATCATTAATTCCTTGTGTCTCTACTTCAGGTTGTTGAAAATGCAGCTTGTATCCTACGGAATCTATCCTTTAGGATAGCGTACGAGGCCAACCATCCGGATGCCCTTCCCGACAAAACACTGAAGAAAGACGGAACAATGAAGAAACCAGCTCCTAAAGATGGTACGTATTAGAAGACAGCATTTAAAAAAAAAAATTAGTAATAGTGAAATTGTTTTTTGGTGCAGTATATCGTCATAAAATATTATTTTGTACGTAGTTCTCAAGTATAAAAGGATAACTTTTGATAAATGACATGTTTCATCAGGTAATTGTGCTTTGCCTCTACGGGTCAAAAGTATAGCAAATAAAAAATTCTTTTTATATTTCTATATTCCACAAAGCTTCAAGGATTGCCATTTTTTAAAGAAAAAATGAAGCTACAAATTTGTTTGATTATCCAAATGTAAAACACATTTTATTGTGCAAGATCTTCTAGGAATGAATTACTCTTGCATCTGCCCATTCAAAGAAAGAATTATTGTCATAAATTTTATGTCGTACAAAATGGATTTTTATGGACATATAAGTGTATTGTATTACATTTTTTATTGTATTAAATATGAGGAAGCATTAATACATAAAAGAAAGGCAAGAGAGAATAATATCCGCCCACATCCTGCAAAACTAATTCTTCATTGATATAAATCACAAAAAAAGAAAAATAAATGTTCTGCAGTCTGTTTCAATCAATTATACTTTATAAAGTGCCAGTGCTTGAAGGTTACATGATTTGCTATATAAGTTTATAAACATATTTAATGATATATTGTTTTAAAAGGATGAAAAGAGTTATCAACTTATAATTTTTTGCAGAGTTACAGACTTTACTAAAATCTTACCAAGAGTCTATGCTATTATATAGGAATAGTATTATTTATACATAAATACATACATTATACATTTATACATTTATGTATTGGCGATAAAAATATTTTATATCCTAATTTTAAATTGAAAGTAAGTAACATTTTATATATTCAGTGTTCATATTGAATACATTGAATATATTAAAATATTAAATATTAGCTTATTACAAATAATATTTTTACATTTAATAACTGTTTCATCTTCTGTAGAAGTAATATTTTCTGTCTTGTTTCTTTCCTTTAATTTCTAGCCAAGAAAGCTGGTTGCTTTCCATCTACCAAGAAAAACTCAAAAGATGGAGGAAAAACAGGAACATTAACTAAATCTGGTACACTCAGGTGAGACATTAAGTAATTAGACTGCTCAAGTATTTGTTGTCAAATTGAATGTAATATCTAAGAGCTTTCTTCCGAATTAATGGGTCTGAAATTTCATCTAGTGATCAATTCTAACATGTTATAAATGAGCTACTCAACTGTTAGTTCATATATTCCTCTAAGTAGTCAGAGAAAATGACTTTCTATTGGTTGAGGATGTTCCAATTGGTTTGTCACATACGTTTGTAGAATACATCGGTTGTCATACATTTTTAAAACATTAATTAACCTTTGTCAATAATTTTTAATTCTCAACTTTATTGATATTGATAATTTTATTAATAGTATTAATATTGTTTGTGTTCTCATTAGTAAGCAGTCACATGATCAATATCTGGAGTTTCCTGAAAGGAAAACACCAGCCAAAGGTGCAGAGTTACTATGGCAACCTGAGGTGATCAAGCCATACCTGTTGATACTGTCCAACTGTTCTAATCCTGTCACACTCGAGGCTTCTGCCGGAACTCTTCAAAATATATCAGCCGGAGAATGGAGGGTGAGTGAATTTGTTAGATAAAATACAATACTAATCTTAAGATAAGTATGTATGTGTATGTAACGTAGCCAATACTTTTATTCTTAATATTATTTCATATCACGTCCAAACACAGGTGGCACACCACATACAGAATGGAAATAATCAACAGGCTTTCATACTGGCACAAAGTCACAAATAATATAAAGATTGTAATTAATGATGAAAAAATAATTTTCTTCAAATTTTTTCCTATAGTGGGCTGGTTACATTCGTGCATCCGTACGCAAAGAAAAAGGTCTTCCAGTACTTGTAGAATTATTGAGAATGGATAAAGAACGAGTGGTAAAAGCAGTTGCCTTAGCACTGCGAAACTTGTCAATGGATCCAAGGAATAAGGAACTTATTGGTAAGTTGGCAACTCTTGCTTGTCTTATTTTGTTGATACACTAATGTTTTTCTTTTAAGTGTTGTTTTTAATGTAATTGTAAAGGCTATTGGGTGAACATGGCTATGGCCTTGTTACCACAATCTCTGGTATTTATAATGAAATTTACCAAGGTATTTTAACAATTAATAAATAAAATGACAACATTTCTAAGGCAGCTAGTTTCGTGACGATATTACTGGAGTGGCCTAATAATTGTTCTATATATATCATAATGGTTAATTTTATATTTTATTTTTGTAGGTAAATATGCTATGCGTGACTTGGTGTCTCGGCTTCCCGGAGGCGGTGTTAATGACACAAAATTGTCTGATGAGAGTACACTGGCTATTCTTACGGCCCTCCAGGAAGTCATTTCAAAGAATATGGAGAATGCAAAGTAAGTGGCAAATTGTTTTGCTATTACTACTACTTGCTCTTGGTTGCTTTCCTCTCAAATCTTCCACTTGGGAACTTAACTAGGAGGTGAACTAGACATATAAGTTGTTAGTATGTTAATTAAAAAGTAAAGGTTCAATTAAAAAGTAAAGGTATATGCAGCAAAACCTCAGTTTTACGAATATTGATTTTACGAATGAAGTAAGTTTAAATTTTTGATGTATATTGTGATTGGACATTGAAAGTTCATGTGACATGCTATTGGTTTTTTTTTTTTTTAGATCATTACGTGATGCAAGCGGTATTGAGCGTTTGGTAACAATTTCAAAATCCAAAAAATACCCAGCAAACGTAGTGAAGGCTGCCAATCAGGTGCTGTTTACCATGTGGGGCTTCCGAGACTTGCGGGCGCTTTACAAGAAAGATGGCTGGGAAGAAACCGTGTTTAATCCCATGGGACTGAAAACAGGAACTCTACCAAAGTCGGCCACGGGTCCCAAGACCCAAGCAGCAAGGCAAGCATCTGCTCCAGTAGGTGCCAGACCTGATGAACCAACATGTAAGATCCAAGTTTCCTACATTTCATAGTAACATTTATTTACTTCAATACATAGTAAAATACAATAATGCATGTAGTAAAAAGTAAACTAGAAGAAGTTATTTCCAATAAAAGTGAAAGCTTGTGTGCAGAAATGCCTAAACAGTGGACAATAAAAAAAGAGGGAAAACGGACAACAAAACATAGAAAAAGACAAAAGAAAGACAAGAAAATGATTGTCATTAATAATTCTAATAGAACAAATTTACTTATTTATTGAATTTAATTGAATATTTTAATAAAAGATACAAACTGCCTTTTTCTGTTTTGGGAATAAGCTGCTAGTCTTTGACTGATAGGTGTTGCACCAAACAATTTTAACAATAATTTAAATATGGGAGGATGAGAGTGCAGTAAAGGGTGTTGATTAACTGAGAGCTTGTTAGCAGAAAAATAATTGTAAACGTTTGTTAATTCTTGATTGACAACTTCAAAAAATGTCTGCAAATTTATATTAGTGTAAAGAATAATTGAAAGCTTTGAATTGGTTTGAATTAGATATATCTTGTAGTTATGTTTAATGTTGAGAAATTGTAATGGTGAACAAACCCATTATTATTCAGTGTTTATATATTTTGTCCACTGGGAGCAACATTCAATACCATTACAAATTGTTTCTGTCAACTTGATATTCAAAAGTTGGCATTTCAAACATTGTTATGTATCATATTGGTACATGAATTAGCCTAGTATTTATTACCATAATTAAGTATGATAGCATGTAATAAAATACTTGTCCTATTCTCGTTTCCTTCATAGCAACAACAAATCCCAACTATAGTGATTCAACAATTGGATCTAAATATGGTGGCCCACCCACCGATGAGGGACCACCGCCGATTGGCCAAGATGATCATAGAGGTAGAGGTAGGAAAACCACTGTGAATTCTGCTTATTGATGTTTAGCATATTGTGTGGACAATACACTGATAATGCCATAATTTATCTAAAATTATTCTTTATTTACTTGAGTTGGTCTAAATAAAAAGCTTTCATATTCCTTCATTTATTATTTTATCTATTTTGGTTTAATATTCAAAATATAGCATTTTTTTAGCCTTTTTTTTATTTTTTTTTTTAATTTGTGATGTGGCATTTATATATCTAAAGCCCTGTCCGGACTATCAAATTTTTATTTGACAAAAACATGTGACTTGCCTAATATGGTCATGATGACATCACATCATGGCCATATATAGGCACATCATGACTATATATGGGCATACAATAGTTTTTTGTCATCAAAAAGTTTGAAAATCTATACAGATCTTGAAGCATTTTTGTTGTGAAGCACCAAATATATATTCAGTGATTGCTTATCCCAGCACACCACAATCCAATCACGTTTCACCTCTTTTAAATATCATGCATGTGTTCTGTTAATTTATTCATGTTTCTCTTGATTTGAATATCATTTTATTTTTCTATGTAATTATTTAACCTGTCAACATTAATTTGTTTAATATTTATTTAATGTTAATTTTTTTAAATAATTGAAATAACATAATGCATTCCAAAATTAGCCTGTTTAAGTTCTGATTGCTTTGCATGAATTAATAAACATAATTACTATTATATTTTTGTTCGTACAGTACAATTTTTTTTTTACTAAACCAATAAATTTTAGTATAGTATGATAATGTTGAGGCCTTAGTGCGAATTTATAATTCAAATCAAGTTTTTTTTTTCTACTTTCACATTGTATGTTATAATTCTAATTCTAGTGTTTGTGTTATTCATTAACATGTATACTAGTTGACATTGATGGAAAATATGATAAAACATTTGTTTTTTCATAAAATTCACATAGTTGGAAAAATTATAGCAAAAACCAGTTTATTTTAAAATCTATTATTTTTCATTAGTATAAAGCAGTTAATCAAACTAAAGAGTAATTGTAGTTCGACTAATTTTATGATACTGTATTTTACCGAGTATAAGGCCAAGGAGGGCGTGCTGCCTATGAAATTCACAACAAATTTAAGAGGTGGGCTTAAACTCAAATGAAGGCTAGCATCTAAAATCTTAATTAAACTAGGGTGGTGGGCATATACACGAGCATGGACTTATCCCCGGGTAAAATACAGTTCAGTACTATTAGATGTTGCCAATGTATTGACCAGCTTTCATTGATTCCTCTCTATCTCTCACAATCTCTCTCACATTTTCTACGCATTATGTTTGTGTCACTGCGTATGTGTATGCTTGTGCCTATTGCATCGTAAGCAGTCATTGACGTCTTCGACCCAGCTTATGCTTCGGCCGAGGAGGTGCAAAACTATGCCAAGGGTAAACGTTTATCATTTTGAAAAACATATTACAGATATTTATAAATTTCATATCATTTTTGTTGTTAAATTTAATGTAGCTTTCCTGTGGGCTTGCGGTTGTATGCCTGGGTTTATTTGGACAAAAAACATTAAAAATTGAATTAATTTCATTTGGAAGAAGGGCATGAAATTTTATGAAAGATAGATAAATAGGATTTCCTCAAACAATCCAAAGAAGCCAGTGTGTTTATTTTCATTGGTGGTTCCATAAAGATATTGTGGTGGGTCCTACAAAAATTGATATAGTTCTTAATACCTCCATGATTTAGTAAAGTATCTCTATATTACAAATCACCATTATTTCCATTGCATGCTTTACTATGTCTTAGTACATTAATCTTATTTATTATCTCTATATTTTGTCTCTATTTACTTATAGCAATTATTTAATCTTAAAACAGTTTATACAATCATATAAGTTGGTTAAAGGCTATCTAGTCAATATAAGGTGTTGGTAATGCAAACAAATGCACAAATCAATCAATATTATATATATATATATATATATTTTTTTTTTAAAGGCAAATGTGAAAACCCATAAAACAGCAAACGGCCGCATAATGCAAAACTATTTAAAATTAAAACGGAACAGTAGAGAAAATCCGATCAGAATGACAAAATAAACTAAGCATCCACTGGAAATAATCCCAATATCTGCAGATGGATCCGTTTCGGCCTTCCAGGCCTCGTCATTGCAGCTAGGATATAGACCCAAACAACACGTTCGACCAGCTTAGGTAGGGCCCAAACTAGTCCCACAACCACTAAAGATTACAGGGCCAAACCAAGGCAATATATATACACAGCCCAGGTGTGAATGCAAATAGTGGAATACAAGCTATGTGGCTCGATTTCAGTAGATACAGAGAATATTTTGTCATTCTTAACGCGTCCTACGAAATTCTTACGAGACAGCACTAGTCCGTGAA
>NW_022756589.1:655220-661452 GCF_011630105.1 Anneissia japonica
TAGAATATAATATAACGTAACAGTAAAGAAACTCAAATACGTAAAATGTTGACTTTAGAAACACTAAAATTTATTAGGCGAATATTTCGGCTACTCCTGTAGTCTTTGTCAACGCTTGACATAAAATGCATAAAAGTCAATATCTTACGTATTTGAGTTTCCTTACTGTTACGTTATATTATATTCTACATATGTTTCGAAACACACGTGGACACGCCTTCTTTATGTAGATGTATATGTAGATGTATAGATCCCTTTATTATGCACTAAACCATATATGTAGATACCATATGCACTAAACCATATACTTAGATACCAAATGCACTAAACCTTATATGTAGACTCATTGTGTATTAAACAGAGTACTGTATGCAGAGTTGAATTGCGCAAGTTGATACTGTATTAATTTTAAATCTGAGACTATGAGTAATCTGGGACTACAGTATATGATAATTATCAGTGACATATGTCATGACCTGTAAAGAGTGGCAATCATCACTGACTGATGTCCCTGTGGTAGATGATTGTCATAATTAACACAGTAAAAAAGATAATATTAAACTGCATCCATTTAAATATGCATCCGAAGTATACATAAATGGTATCAAATAGTCTTCCCATACCCCTTGTTCTGTACTATATATGAATCCTAGTCAGCCCCTATTAAAACATTCTACAACATCATATTCAAGGATGATTTCACAGGCAAGCCAGATGAAATCGACATAGACTACCAACGTATTACAAATATAATCACCACTGCACTCATGCCTTGCAAAGAAGTCTTAACTTTCCCAGATTACTCATTGTCACAGATCTGAATCTCACTAATGCTGTCAGTACTGTATGCATAAATGTTGCTTTTGTACATCACTTATAGAGCACCACCGTTACCCCTCAGGAGATGAGCATATAGGCATGCAGGATTTGAATTACTCTAGTGTTGACAACAACTCATTCAAACAACCTGCAGGTTCTGTTCCAATGTACGGAATGACACGGGTGAGTGACCACGTTAACATTCTCCACAGCTTACAAATCTAATCCTGTACAATTATATATTCCAACATTTTGTACATGTACTGCTATTGTGGCATGGGTTGGTGTGATAGGAAAAATAATTGCTGGCTTGCACTAAACCATAACAGGATATTGGGCTACTCACTCTCAGAATTTACATCACTGGATCTTTATGTAAATTTTACTTTGATTTTTGTAGGAGAACATGACGCCTACGTCACCAAATCGTGAGCCAGTGTATGCAAAAGTTGATAAGGAGAAGAAGAACAGGTACCGACAGAGTTTGACAGACAACTACGACAACACACCGGAGTCACAGCATGCTACAAGCATACAGCTTAATGGACCAGGAGATGATCCTAATATTGATTCATGGGTCTAAACACTATAAGCAAAAGAAGAAACACAAACAGTCTTGGAATCTTGTCAATATTTTTGTTGACTACTGTCATTGGAAGCTGGAATTTATGGCACATACTCATAAAGTTCGAATTTAGACAGTCAAGCAAGCTGGGTGTTGTGTGGAAAAGAATTGAAAATGAACAGAGATCTAATAACATGAAAAAAATTAAATGAGGATATAAGGCAAGAAAACAGGTGCGCAAGATAAAAATGATAACTTTACATTTAATGATTGATCTTCAATTTAGAGAGATTGGACTCAAATAAACTGTGATTGCATTTGAAGATAATGGATTAGATGATCATTAGTTGCGATGGATTTGACACCTGATTGGATTAGTCGTAAATGAATTTTCATGATTGTATTACGATTGTGTTTGAAATCAGTAATGATAAAGCAGATTTACACGGACAATAAACTGATTGTGTTGAATCATTGATTGCTGCAGTTTTAGATTTTCATGGGGAAAAAAAATCAATTGATAATGAATCGTTGATTGCTGCAAATTCTCAAAGTGATACATGGAATTCGAAGATAATAAAGACTAAAGATTAAAGAGATGGATATGCGTTGCACAGGCAAAGAATTAATGTAATCATGTTTGTAGAATCGTACATAAAAGGTGATAGCTCTATAACTGATCAAAATGAGTGACACTGAAAATTACCAGAAAATTGTAGATTCAAAACTTGATGGAAAAACAGAGCACTGTCAAAGAAAACAGGCAATTATAAACACTGATCAATGAATAATTGCAAAAATTGTATGCTTGATTCTAATAAAGTAAATAGCTTCATAAAGACTTTATAAAAAGGGATAATTATCTATAAAAAAAAAACATTTGAATTTAATGAAACTGGTTGTAGCACCAAGTCAGTTTGAACTGGTAGCATTGACTTTAGCTTGGCAGACAGGATGTACTGTATTCTAATTGTTGTCAACATTCAACCTATTCATTTGGAACCTCTGTACATGGATTTTACTATTTGTAGAATTGTGTAAAATTAATGGTTTGCTTTAGTATAATATCATGATATTCATTGGCTGATAAGCATGGTTTTATCAAGCAATATGTTACACTCCCTCCCTTAATGTGCCTTTATTTCCCAGTGAAAGAATGTAAAATCATATTGCTTCAAAGTGTAATTGTAGATAATGACACCAAATATATATATAAAAATTTAATCCCAGCAAAAATTATATCATTCCCCAGTTACCTGTCAATTTTAAAATGTTTAAGTAATTGTAAATCAGTTATTGCTGGACGATGCACTGTAGGAACAAACGTGGTGATGGGTTGTCATAAGAAAAAAAGAATATGACAGACGTTTTTTTCAAATCTGGTTGATCTTTTAAGAGAATTCACTGGTTGTTCTGCGATGCTATAATTCAATTAATACTGTGTAAATTATGGTTGTGAATATCAAGTCCTTGTGCATTGATGTGAGCTGCAGCTGTACTACGTGTTCATTGTTAAGTAAAAGGCACATTTTTTAAGAGCAGATTAGCTGTATGCACATTATCAACCAAGTTTAGATGCACCTAAAATCATTTCAACTGTAGTATGCTATAATAGGTCACATGATTGTTCTTCTAAGAAGTAAACCATTGCTTAATGTCACAGTTAACCTTTGAGTGAATTTTAATATTCAGTCAACACATGTGCTCAGAAGTAAGTGTATAATAATCATAATAAAGTTAGAATGTGAACAAACCAGGTATGAATTCCAGGTGGATAATCGGATATGCATTCCAGGTGAATACATCAGGTGTGCAATCCAAGTGTGCATTCCAGGTGGATACATCATGGTGTGCATTCTGGTGGATACTGTAGGTGTGCACATTAGTTATGAATTCCAGGTGGATATATCAGGTATGTATTCCTGGTGGATACATCAGGTATTCATTCCTGGTGGATACATCAGATAGGAATTCCAAGTGGATATAGAAGATGCATTCCTAGTGGTTATATCAGGTGTGCGTTGCTCTTGGATAGACCAGATGCATTTCAGGCAGATATTTCAGCTTTTAAACAGCAAGTTGCAATTCAGTGGTTACACCAGATAGGATTCGCCTGTTTCACGTATATGAAGTAATGTTGATGTGATTTTTAATAATGCTGTAGAACCAATAATATCTGCGTAATATCAGGTATACATGAGAAAATGTTGTCAATTTCTGTTCCTGCGGATGTGCAGTGTTCCTGACAAAATTAGCTGTGATATTTCTACATCTAATCAAACATTATTTCTAAAGTACTGTAATCTGCATACAATTAATGGAGATAAGTATCATAATTAAGTATTAAATTTTAATTAAGAAGTATTTATACTTGTGGTATCAATGCCAGACAAGACAGTAGTTTTAGTGCGAGTTTCGACTTTATTCCTTGTGTATATTGCTTTTTTTAATTTGATTTTATTTTTATGAAGTTTTATGCAAATTGAATCTTCGTTACTTTTTAATTTTGCATTTTTTGTGAATCACTTTTGTAAATATGGAGATTTTATTACTATTTTTCACTAACATTTTGATGGAAATAATTTTAAACCTGTTTATGTGAGGATTTATTGTTTTCTTTATTTTTGTCCTTAAATTGTTTGATAATTTGTTATTCTTGCATGTCATTAAATTTGATTTATTTGCTTGTAGTTATACTGAGTAAACAAAACGTTACTTTTGCTTAATTTATGCTATAAGGTTGGCTTTTACATTTTAGTTTCTAACCCATAAGATGCAATAATTCAATGTATTGAGAATAAGGTTATTTTAATTATACAACCCTTGTAAAATTCAGTAGTTCAGAGACTGAAATTTCAATTGAAGGTGGGACTTACTAATAATTTACCATTATATATATTTTAGCATAAAACTACATGTATGTTTAACACAAAAAAAGGTTTGATAGTCCAGATATTCTGTTAATTTCACATGAATAATCTCATGTAATATTGTCCATCTAACAACATACCAAATTCTAGTTGAACAAACTGCATTCCATGACAGAATTCAAAAGAATGAATGAGTTTTTCTGTAAAAAAGAACAACATTCTTAATAGCCTTTTCTAATTTCATAGTAAAATGTATTTTAGTGGTCAGTGATGTATTGATTGTACATGTAGGTGGATTGAAAGGGATTGTGCATTGTAATGTTGAATGTAGCTTTTCATGTTCCTATCCAATAATGGGTCTTTGGTAACTTAACAATGATCAATGATTTCTAGTCCTGGCAACATTTCTTTGAGAATACATTTTAAACCTTGCTAATAAAACTTACTGGCAGGATGAAATCGGTATTTATGTCTTTCTGTGTAGTACTGTATAGGTTCAGTAGAGGCTCAAGTGAGGTCAGGGGCACAAATCATCTGTCCAAAATTCTTTCTCCCCTCCCCCACCCCTCAAGCGCTACAACTCACTGGACGAAAATGCAGCGAGCGTCCAGCTTAAATGTCATCCGTGATATTACTGTTGTCATACAACTTTGGTGTACATTGTTAGCGCTATTAGGCAAGGGAGTAAGCCTGCCCAATAATTGGCCACTTATTTCTGAAAGCATTAGTGGTTGATAAACCTGGATTATTATATTTGCCTGACAAGGGGTTGATTTCCTCATCAGGGCCATAGGCTGCCCAAAATCCAATGGAACCGCCAATAATTTAGACATTTTTTTCCCTTCCCAACCAAGCTCTCTGACGGAGAGCCCAGGCTCCCCACTAGCACCACCACTGCCTTGATCCCTATTGGTGATCTCCCTTGGCCCCTGCTGACAATTGAGAGCTTTTGATTTGCATGGCGCCGCAATGCTAGGATGGATTTACTCATGCATGACCGTCCTATGTTCTCTGCACAATGTACATTTGGTCAAACTGCTTTCCAGAATCCATGTCATGTTGTACGTCCCACTGCGTCGTGCAATTGAAAATTCTCTAATAAGCCCTGTCAGACAGCTTTTCCATTTCACAGTGACCTTGAAAATGTTCGATCTAATGACCCTAATTATGTACAGTATTACAAAAAATGACGACAACATCTTTGCTGGCCAGCAGTAAATCAGATTTATTTAATCAATGCAACATGATTTAGCATTATTAATATTATTCTCATTGCACTTTATTTAAAATAAAGGCACTTTTTATCAGTGCCTTAATTAGACTAGTCGAATACAGAAATAAAAGGTGGTTAGCTTGTATTGGTTTAGTAATGCCAAAACAGACAACAAAAATCGTACTGGTACATAAGTACAAGAGCCTTTGCAACCCACACACAGGTAGTGTAATACTGTATTGAATGTTATTGTACACCAGCTAGACCTCATCGTAGTACAGTACAATCATGGTACAATTGAATGATAACCAGGTGGTCTGGGGTTTGAATCTTGATGGCTGGCAATACGATTGATATACCCAATTATAACCATGTACAGTATCATTAATATACTAAAAATATTCTGTGTACTGTATACTAAAATCAGGGGAAAAATCCACAAAATTTGATAAACTCTCTTCAGATTAAGGATGATTTTATCCTTCAATTCTTTTCCTGCCACAAATGTCCAGTAATTTCTTCAACCAAGGTTTGAGGTAGGTGTCCAACATCACTCAAACACCCTGTTAATATGTCCAGACTGGCCCACCAATTTGATAATAAAATTATCTACAGTAATTAATTCACTACAGTATTACAATATATTAATTACTTAGACCTGATGATTGTCAATACATTAAAATCACATTAAAAGGAAAATGTGTCCTGACAGTGTACACATTTTCAGCATTAATTAAATTTAAAAATTTATAAAATTTAATTACC
>NW_022756589.1:661531-672520 GCF_011630105.1 Anneissia japonica
ATAATTATAATATTGTAATAATTAAAATAGTGATAATAATAATTTTAATAATGATGAAAATAATTATTATTATTACAAAGAATAATAAAGTAATGATAATTATAATTATATGATTTTCCTCTTGAGTAGTTTCTCCTTTTTAAAATGTGTCCTCTTTTTTCCTCTTCTAACATTTTTTATTATCTTTAAATATTGTAGGCCTATAATTTTAAATTTTTCTGTACTTTTTGATGGAACTTTGATGTTGATTCTTTCTTTCCTTGACCAATTTTAATGTGATTTTCTTGGAATTGTACTTTTTTGCAAGCTTTGTAATCTCTTCGTATATTTTACTTGGAGACAATAAATTTTATCTTGTATCTTGAATACATTATATATACAGTATATATACAGTGTATATATATATATATATATATATATATTTATATATATATATATATATATGGATAATTACTGTATTTCGATTCAAGGAAGGTCAAGTATATTGTGCTCTTTATAGAAGGCCTGCACAACATCGTACACCAGATTCATCTCTTTGACACAATCACCAACAACTTCTTCTGAGGTTTTCTCAGAGCTTGATGTACATAGCCGCGCCTGGAGGGTTTTCTTATTTGGTAGAGTCCGCATTGCTACATAAGCCGTGTTGCGTATTAACCATGTGTGATAATTTGCTATTGTATCTGCATAGACCTTAGATGCCATCTTGGGAACACTATCACCTTCGTTGCTTTCTATGAGTTTCTTAAGGAATGAGCTAATGAAGAGGAGAGCTCTGTGAAGTCGGAGCAGTGTTCTTGAACCTGATAAAAGCCCAGCTGAATTCTTGATGGTCGTTAAGTTATTATCTAATTCAAACCTCACCATAGTTTGGACGGACTTGAAGTGCTCTGGAGTTGCCTTTCGGTGCTCATTTAAAATCCTAATCTTTTCTTTTAGATCAGATGTGATGAATGAAAATACCATCCCAAGGTGTTCAAAGACCCTGAAAGGAAAAATATACTAAAATATGATATACTAAAATAACATACTTAGTATTATTATATTCTTATGTATATAACTGGTGTGAAATCTCTTCACTGATGATAGTAGTTCACTTTACCAAAACATGTTTGGTCTGGGGTCATAAAGGCCATTGTATTGAAGTTTAAAGCTGTTGTGTTTTTATAAAAACTAAATATGATGGATTTTAACTGACATGATTCAGTAAGTGGCACCTTCAAAATGAGTCAAATAATTACCTTGGCCCACTTACTAACCTACTAGGCCGAAACCAGTCAATACGAGCAGATATCACTTCAAGTGGATATCATTTCAAGTGAAAAAGGATCAAGTTTTGCAAACATAATGTGTGAATTTCCTATTTTAAATGAACATTTAATTTGATAGTTTTTCACTCTCTTTGGATTCAAATTTGCTATAACTTAGCAGTTTTCTTCTGAAAGCTTGTTATTTGCTATAATAGCCTTATTCCCCACCCCCCCCCCTCAATTTCAAGACTCATTTGTGCAATGTCATTACTGTTGATAGTCTAGTCACCACCCTCACTATACCAATTTACAAATATACATTTACAAATACAGTTACAATTACAATACAGTTGAAATTCAATTCAGTTACTTAAAGTACAATCATATTTTTTACTGGGAGCCTGCCCCTTCCCCTTAGATCTGAGAGTGATTTCCAGCCATCTAGAAGTGCCATATAAATTTTCTTACCTCAGCCCAAACCATGGAATGGTGGGCTGAGGTGGTGTAGACTCTCCATAGTCCCTCCCTGGGCCCCTCAATTTCAGATTCCTGGATACGCCACTGATTAATACTGTAATGGCCTTTTTTACTACAAACAAACCCCAGATTAAACAACGAAAAACGTGAATTCAGAATGAAATGTGCGCAATTTATTTAGGCCTAATATTATTTATACAAAAAGCAGGCATCTGGTGGATTAAAAGTACCAAAAACTTGTAAAATTATTAATTACGACTAGGCCTAGGCTAGGCCTACACAGTGCATTTTGACATTAAAAATTCGTTTTTGATAAATTCGCCCTTGCCTTGCATTAAACGAATTTGGCCTAACATTCACTCGAGGTAGGATCCGGTAACTAACCTTAGCCTAGCTAGCTAAACTCCTACGCGTACTACTTACTAGTAGGCCTAGTACTCACTAACTAAGGCCTAGGCCTAGCCGCCTAGGTAGCCAGCAGGGGACCTCTCACCTTGTTAATTCTTCGTAGCCCTTTATATATGGTTCTAGGAGTATTTCATTCTCGATGGTTTTCGTTTTTCGAAATTCAGCTGCTACAACTTCTAAACTAAATCCATCTGATGCCATGTTCAGCAGCTCCGTCTCCAGGTCAGGGGATTCCCCTCAGGCTCAGGTGAGTCGCAACGCAGAGGAGTGTAGAAACAAAAGGTAGATACTTCTTCAGCACCGCCCCTACGCAAAATCCAAAGGTCATTCCATTCTATGGGCAGCCAATAGGGCCAAAAATGTCGCTCCTGTGCATTTTATTTGATTTTTAGTACCGTAGGTTAGGAACCCGAGAGAGGACAACAATGCCAATTCCCAATGATACAGTAAGTTCAGGAATAATGAGGAGGTTTCCTGCTTTTTCCAGAAGAGGCTTTTTTCAGGAATGATCAGTATCATTATCTGCTCCAGATCGGACGAGGTCGAAGATAATTTTGGTGGACTGTAAAAGCTTTAAAGCCATAATTTGCAAGTTATATATTATATAATATAATTTAAGACATTGTTTAAATTATCTCTATTTTAAGGAGCTTTTTGCAGTTTTAACACAATTAAAACATTGGTCCTAAGGGCCTTCAGATTTCTGTACTTTGCATTGCGAAACATCTTAACACATCTCTTCAGCGTCCATAGGAATGTGTCCGATTTAAGAATTTCTGATGGCAATTGAAGGCAAAACCTCTCCAAACTTCCGTTCACAGAAGTTTAGCATCCGTGAACCAGAAACCCCCAGCCTCTCAGAGGCCCGCTTGAATTATTTATAGTTTATTTATCTAACCTAGTTTTAGCAAATTCGTTTCAGGATGTTTGTAGAAAAGCATCTGTAAATCAACGAAAACTATTTGTTCGATCTTTTTCTGGATCTAAGTTAACAACTTACTCGATTTTTTTTAATGTTTTTGATTGGATTTTCCGATTTTTTTTTACCGGCAGTGTATCTTTAATTTCAACTCTATGATTTGACTTTAAAAGTTAAATGACAAACATTTTGTTTGCGACGTTATAGGCAAAGTTATGCAAGAACCTATTCTAGAAATATAATATTTCTCACAAGCGATTCCAGATGCAGAGCAATGAGACGATGGTACCGTACCGAAGTGCGTAACCATCGCAATGATTGAGGAGTGAACGGTCAATGAAAAAACAAGTAGTATTACTTTAAAAGGGTTTGCACTTTACTGTATTTTGTTTATTAACCATTGAAATTCGGAGTGAGCCCCCTCTCGTCTAAATATATTGTCTGCAGGTGAGAGAACGGTACTACAAACCCACCAAGCTAAGGTGATCAGCCGTGTAAGCTGTTGATGAGTTTTGATTTTAGCCTGTGGTTTCGAACAGGTAATTACTGTCTTTCACTGAAATAAATAGCTTTTAGACAATTTACAACAATATACATCTGATGAATAGCCATTTTAGTAACAGTATGTTGAAAATGAGTTAAATAGTTTGCTAGAGTTATGTTAGTTTCTTCACACCTAACTGAGTTAGGGGTTTCGACTTAGGCCTAGCCACCGGTGTCCGGAAGTACCGGCGTCGTCGTCGCCAATAGATTATTTCCTGTATACATATAGAGACACCTGTGAAGGTGTGAATAATAAGAGATCTGGTCTAAAGTGAAAGGCCATATTAAAACATTTTGTGTTTGGGTATGATATTAAAATGAATATTATTATTTTTTTTAAGTGAGTAGGAGCAGCCACCATGTTTGATGAGAATCGTAAGGTATGGGTTCCGCATCTTGACGATGGTTTCCAACTTGGCAAGATAGTGGACATTGGAACTGACAGCATTACAGTTGAACCATTCAAAACACCAAAAAAGGTAACAATTTATTTACGTGATCATCCTCCTCTTCTACATCGTACAGCTGGAGGCGAAAAAACTGTTCAGCACTAAACAGCATAATTAAATGTTCATTGAGTTTTTCGTTCAATTGTGTATTTGGCTTTTGTTTTTCTGGATCAAATCTGCCAATGTGTATGGTCACTCTACAGCCATCAAAATTTGATAGAATATTCTTCATGATGAGGCTCAAAATTAAAAAAGAAAATTCTAATTCATGTATCCTATGAAGTGTTAAATTGAATTTAAACTTCAATAAATTAAGGTTGGTTTAGCATACTGGTATCATTAGCTCAACCCGCCCTCGATAAACTAATGTTACGTTATCTCACTATATTAATTAGATTAACACATTATCAAGGATAAGTACTGAGTGTTTAACACTGGTGTCCTTGGATTCAATTATAGGTAAACGGATTAGTTACCTTTTTTATGAGGTTTTAATTGTTCTTTACCGCCGAAAGTGCGGTATTCTAACGTTAGTTTATGGAGGGCTGGTTGGCCTAATGATGTTATTTTGATTTCAGCATGTTTCTGCCCCATATGACCGAGTCTTTCCTGCTGAAGATGATGATTCAAAGACTGTACAAGACAACTGTAAGTTAGAATTTTCAAGTTTTTTAGCCTTTATGTTTGTTTTAAATATGATTGAGAATTGATAAATTGATATTTGAAAATTGCAGTAATTAGTAGACAGTCAGTAGCATAATGCATGGTATTTTAGAGATTTATTGTTGATTTTCTATCATTATTGTGGTTGCTTATAATAATTTGAAGAATGCAAATATAGTACAGAACTCTAGTTTACTTATTTTGCAAAAATCGTTATCCAATCATTCTGATATAAAACTTATCTTATTTCTATATGAACAAATGCTTTTTAGCTTTTTATCATTATCGTTATCGTTCCAAGTATAAACAGGCCCTAACCCTGTAATAATCAACCGAGTATTATTTTTAGCGCCCGACACTCACTGCCTTATATGGTGAATCCAATTCTGCCCCCTGTGAGCGCTACACAATGTGACATCGCCTGCTGATTATCGGTGGCAGTCTGAACAGATCGTCATTGAAAACAAACCGTTGCACGCACATCGTGGCGCTTCATTATCCTTAGAATCGCACCGGCCTACAACATTGACTGCCCGGCTTTAGTTTACGGTACATATATTTGTTATGCACTATTTTGACTTCATCTGATTTAATTTTTTTAATGAGAAAGCAGAAGATAACAGGCTAAAGAGTTGCAGGCAACAGGGAAATTTATATGCAGTAGATAAGTTAAAAACAAGACAGTTTGAGCTTAGCAGTTTTTGGAGGTGGCAGAATAACGATCCCAATACATACCTGTAGTAAAATTAATTTTTGTATCCATTTAATATATTTAACTGATACCCTCACACTACTCAGACCCCAACCAGTGGTGTATCTAAGAGGCTTGGAATAGGGGAGCTGATGGTGGGGGCATGTGAAGGTGGAGTGAGGGGCTCAATGATTAAGTAAGTGCATGCTAGGTTGCAAAATGTACTGATATGAGGTGATTTTCTAACTATAGTACTAGGAGCATAATTTTTTGGTTTTGAACTTTTTATGTGGGGGGAGACTGGGGTGCATGTTTTTTTGGGGGTGGGGGATGTACACTCCTAGATACGCCACTGACCCCAACTCACTCGGCATATGTGCTGTTGCATGGTCAACTTACCCTTAGCATTGACAGACTTGTGCTTCTGGATACTAATATTTGGACCAAAATGCATATATAGAATATTTTCGTGAAATTTTAAATGAAAAATTCTGATAACCAGGCAACTGCCACTGGGGGGGCTTCCAGAGGCTATACGCACTTCGCGCGTTACCAGTATTTGTGGAGCTCTATTTGACACTAGCTAGCTGCTCAGGCTAGCTTAGGCCACATTGGAAGTCCCCCAGTGAGTTGCGAGACGTTGGCAGCGCTGTTTCGAAAATAAACCCGATAAAATGGTCTATAGAGATTGACAAATGTGTGTTGATGGTCCTGGGACCAACCCAAGAACTTTGAGATTTGTCACTGCTAATTATGAGCTTTCATCTTCATTTAGTTAATATTGACTCAGTACGCATCAATCATGAATTACGTTCTAATTACACAAATTTGCAACAGGTAAACATCATTTTAAGATTAATAAGCTAGTTTATAACTGTAGAGTAATACAGGTACTTATTCAACAAAAGTATCTCTTAATCAACACTTCCTTATAAATATATGTGCTGCATTAATGGAAAAATAATGTAAATACGTCTAATTTGTAAGTTTTGTATCTGCCTCAGAATAAAATATTTATGGTGCTTTCGACCATAGGTCATCATCTGGTACTGGTTCTATTCTATTTGGATATGTTTATAAATGTGTTTTTAAATGGGATTCAACTGAATGTGTTATTTTTAAAATGTTTTTTTTTTCTCATACTAGGCCTACCAAAGTAATGATATTTATCCTTGCATTACATAAGATATGATTATAAAGAGTCACATGATACAGCTCTCCATGCTGATTGTCCAATCTGAAGGTTGTTTGCCTTTCTTTATAGAATAATTTAATGACAGTCATTAAATTTTCAGCAATTATTTTGGCTTAACACCTGTTCATCCCCATGAATAATCATGATGTGCTTAATGGATTTTTAAGTATGATTATTTTTTTATTCCTTTCGTATCTTCTTTTTGATCAGAGGCATTAGTTACATATTTTATAAATCTTGATAGATCAATTTTAAAATACAGTACTGGTAATATATACCAGTACTGTAATATCAGTATCAATTTCAGTGAGGAGATGATTATCAGACACAATACAGTATCTCCATGACGATATAAACAGGAACAGTTTATATCCAAGTACTCAATATGCTTTGGCTATAACTTATGTTGCTTTAAACATAAAAAAAAAAGTCAATATTCAAATTTTTAAAAGATGTAATTTATAATGTAGAAATAATGATATAATATTCCCTTTCTTTCTTTAACCATAAATGCTTGAATAAGCACAACAGCCCTTATAACATTTTTGGAGGCTTCAGTGCGGCGCTTATTCAAAATATTGGCGTGACGCTTTCCATGCTCGTTCCCATGTTACCTATCTCACGTATTCCCGTAGTTCAGTGGGTTTATCATAGGTCCTACAGGTACGTCATCGTAAATAACATTTATGAAGAAATGCTTGTGTCTCCATTGCTTTATTTCGTTTTAACACTGTATACATTGTATTTAAAACCCTGTTTCTCAAGAGTTTCATTACACACAGAGTAATATATACTCTTGATTAAGTGCCACTGTGCTTATTCGAGAGCAGCGCTTAGCGAAAAAAATTTGGTTTGGTGCGGTACTTATTTGAGCATTTACGGTATTCATATAAAGTATCGACAGTCAATGACTGAAATGACTTAAAATTCTACTTTTCTAGTCTTCCTTTAGAGAAAAATCAATATATGACCCTGTGAATACGCTTCTTCCTTTGTTCGTTTCTAAATGTATTCTATACATGTTGTCACTCACAATGGCTCTTTAAAGGCAAGATCTATCACTGTAACATCTCGCTGTGGCATCTTTTCTACTAGTGTACACATTCACTTTTCTTATTCTTTAGTGAGGATTAGAATTTGCAAGACCCCTACCTTGGGTTGCAGGCATTTTATTCCCTTTCTAAATTGTATTTTTTTATTTGTCCATTTTAGGATCTCATATTTTTTTGTATTTACTTCTCATTGTTTTTGGCAGTTCAGATCGGATTAGCAGGAAACCTGATTTAGAAGTGTTAATCTGGAAGAAGTAGCTTAAACATTAATGTAATATTGAAAAAAAAAATATTATGTAATAGGATACTAAATGTCAGCAAGATATTAAGAATTATAATTGTTTTTATAATAATAATAATAAGATGGATTTATATAGCACAAATAAACGAGGTCTCTGTGTGCTCGGGACTAGATGTTGCACTTTTCAATAAATTTCTCCTCCCCTGAGGGTCACTTCATGTCCTCTGCAGCCAGTAAACCGGCGCACATTTATCTGTCCACGACAGGGGTCGAGTGAACCAGTACACCGGGGTAACCCCCTACTCATCTCGAAAGATGTACTGGGTTCTTTAAAGTGCACATGAACATTTGTGTACACTGGGCCAACGGTTTATAGTCCTTATCCGAGAAGACTTGTTCCACCACCAGAACTATAGGAGCGAGCCGGCCGCGAACCCGTGCTGATATTGTTGGCTATGATCATGGTGCCCCTGCCTTAACCGCTCGGCCATTTGGCTCGCTCCAATAAAGCTGGACACTCACTGCATTGTGCGATGGTCTCTGTTAGCACTAGAAGACACGACACCATCTGCTGATTGCTGGTGGTAGTCTGAATGAATCATCATTAAACACGATCCGTTGCATGTGTGTCGTCGCACTGTGTTTTTAATAGAATCGCGTTGGCCTACGACCATCTGGGTGGAGCGAGTGCTCGGCTCTAGACCAGCTACCCAGGTTTAATGGACCAGCTAGACGTCCATTTAGAAATTAAGAACCAATGTATTTTGGAAGTGCATTACTGTAGGACTAACTGTACCATTATTAAATATACTGTGTTCCATTGCTATATTAATGTTGTAAACCCATAAGCATTAATGATGCAAATGTTATTTACCATGACAACTATCATCGATCAAAGTCCCTTATTCTGTATAATAAACAGTTAATCGATCATACACATATTTTCCACTGTTCCCTAATAGAAAAAGTGTTGTTTGTTAATATATTTCTTATATTTATTGGTGATAAATGACAATATTTATGAATGATTTGATTTAATGTAAATCTGTTGAAATCTATAATGTCCAAAAGACGGATCAATATGGCACCTGGGATATCATATACCGAATTGTTAACTAATATTGATTGTGCAACTGCAGTTACATCTATACACTAGACTAAAAGGTTGTATCTTTTTTGCAGGTGCAAAGCTATGCTTACTGCCTCTGTCTCTATACATGATTCAGATATTTTGAAAATCACACAATTTAATTGCAATATTTTATTTTGTGCATATCTTAACTATTTCAGACCACATACTAATATAACCTACACAGAAACACAATATGTTGCCCAATATTTTATTCTAGAAAAAAACAACACTCATAAAAATTTACTTAACAATTGTACCTCATATTTTGATCATTTTTAAAAGACAATACTTGTTTTATTTAAAAAGTGAGAAATTATAATAAGATTCATTAAGATAAAAAATTTTATATTAAAAAATTTATTTTTTTTAAATGAATATCTAATTAGCAGGAATGGATTAGTTTAATGTTTCCAGGAATGCTATTGTTTGTGATGTAAATTGATTAGCGTATTGTTTTTGAAAGAGATACAATTTCATACCCTTACAGTTTAAAAATATCGGAGTGCAGCTTGTATGAGTGCAGCTTGTATGTGTGCGAGAGCACAATGCTAGAATACCGGCATATGCAATTTTAATTTATCATCAATTTTGGTCTGTTTGTTTTAAAGATAAGGTTTATTCAATTTAATGTTAAAGTGAAGTGGGTTGTCCCAAGTAGTAAGAGCAAAGTTCATATTTCACACTCCATTATCTTTGTTAGTTTTATACGTATACTGCATTCATTTTCAACCAATTATGTACATATTAGTTTCATTACCTACTAACGTTGGTTTTTTTGTGGGCCAGTCAGCAAGATACCAAAATAGTATCTTACAAATAACTAGCAACCCATTAATATTACTTAATTATTGTATTTAGTAATTAGTTTGATTTTAAAATTATCATTTTTATTATAAATTATTTTAGTATGAAACTATAACTGAAAGTATTGACATAACCTACGTCATACTGATACTTTTGCTTTGTACGGATTTTATTTTTATGACAAAACTAAAATTTTGTGACAGTTAATGTTTTCAGAAAATCATAAATTTCATGTTTACTCTACAGTACAGTAGGCCTATTGTACTGTGTTATCGATTGTCTCTCGGAAGTCAGCTCACAACATGTATCACCACATACTCTATAAATAGAAATAGATTTTAAAGCTCATTTAGTAGCATCTTCCAACTTGGCACCCCTGCTCTCATTTATGATAGAAGACACCTCATCTTCCTGTAACATATTCCTTTCTATAGTTGACCCTCTCCCTGTGGAAGAACCACCTTCAATTTAAAGAGATTCTCTTATATATAAGATATAAGACTCCTCTTTCAATACGAGAGACCACACTCTATATTATGAGACACTTTTATAAACTTGTAACCTCACATTCTGAACTTTCATCCTTTGGTGTGTACTGTAAAGTAAACTTGACTGATACTTGAATTATTCTCAGGTTTGCAGTTTTATTCTTCATATTTTTTATATGCTTATTTATTTTCCCACCCATTCAGAATTTTAATTTTTATTGAAATCATCCCAAACAAGGTGCTAAAAGCCACTTCAAAGTAATGGTTTCATTTAAAAAATAATAATTATATTTATATGCCTTTTTATAAAACAATTACCACACAGGATACAGACAAAAAAGATAGTATAATTGTGATTGACTATGTAATAACTCTGGATTCCAGTTAAGTTTGGGTTTCAATTCAAAGTGCTACATTTTGGCATGCATGGATGCTATCAGAATAAACAAAATTATGTTGCATTCATTATTGTTATACACATTTCGTTATGGTTAAATAAAGGTGTAAATGGCATTATTGCATTTTTCAGGTTCTCATTACTTCTAGTTCTACATTTTGTATGTATGCATTAGTTTAAATATTTGATAGAAGCAAGTAAAGGATTCTAATAAGCCTTAGATAATAACTAGAGGATATATTTTATATAGACTTTATTTAATACAACAATGTACTACAAT
>NW_022756589.1:672593-703358 GCF_011630105.1 Anneissia japonica
ATATACAGCTATGCCAGTTTATTGTAGGCCCGAACTGTTTAACCTGATAGTACCACGGAGTAAAGAAACAGCTCCATACTATGTATTGGGAACTAATTCCTCCATGGTCATTCATACTGAGGTTTTCATATGCTAATTAGCCCATTTAGTTATAAAATGCAGCTACTATTAAAATCTCCCTTGGACCATGAACCGTAAATAACATGGGCTAGTCTGATTTGTATAATTACAAATTAGTAAAGCATGCCTGATGTTGTACTGAAACATGCTTGCTGAGTGAGTGTCATATTCCATTTATAGATGCATTTTATAGTATGTGTATGATGATAATAATTATATTGATGGTACCATATTAAAAAAATGATTTTCTCTGTGACAGTAGTATACATTACATTTTATTATCATCATCTATCTTCATAACTATCAACATTCTCATCATCACCCTTATCATTATTGTCACAATAATCATCGTCATCAATATCATCGTCAACATTATTAACGTCATCATTATCAACATCATCTTCATCAGCATCATTGTTATTATCATCCATGTTTCATTACTACACACAATCTCTGTTGCACAATGTGTCAAATAACTTAACTAAGGAAAATTCTAACTGATATATCTAATTCAGCTGCTTTTGATAATAAAATATTCATTTATTTGTTCTTTTTTTGTTTGGATTTGTCTTGTTTTAGATATGAATACAAAATATATATAAACAAATATTTATACCCCCATTTTTAGATATAAAATCATTATGTTTGTTGTTGACATTAAACACTAACTTTACAAAAACATGTGAACTGTCTAAAACACACATTGAATAATTAAGTTTCCTGTTCTCTGTTTAGAGCTTTTATTAATAATGGAATTAAGACAAGTTTTCATAATCCCTCTCAACCTGTATGGTTAAGCATGTTGGCTCATGGGATTAACCCTTGTGGAAGTGGTAAACCATACCTAAGCGTTATCATGTAGGCCTAAACTTGGCTGTAGCCCTAGAGCTCAATTGCGCTTAATAGTTAGCTCGGCTCAGGACCAGCTTATTTTAAGTGTGAACAATCATATTTTAGGCCAGCTCAAATAAGACATTTTGGTTCAACTTTAAAATTGGCTCAGGTCCTGCAATGCTGACTCATCTTCATATCTGAACGTAAACCAAACATGGGTCACCAAGGTTGCCTTAGTAGCGGACAATTTTGATATCTTATATACATGTGGACAAATCCTGCTGTTGTTAAGATTGACTTGTGCCCTTTGCTGTTCATAAATTTTATAACCACCATTCACATTGTCAATACTGTATATCACTGTTGACAGTTTATAGTGTCTGAAGGAGTGTTGTTGGAAAATAGATGACAAAAAAACGTGTGACATGCCTAAATATGGTCATGATGACATCACATCATGACCATATATAGGGATACTATGAATGTGTGGGCATACAACAGTTTTTTGTTGACTAAAATTTTTATAGTTTGGACAGGGCTTAAATGTATTTTCTCATTTTAAATATTTAAACAATTATCGTCTTTCATTTATATCAATAGCAATATGTTTGTTTTTGAGGGATTGAGACACTCGGAGTGAACAATCATGGACGGTTTAGAACAGCAACAATCGCCAGAGACGTACAGTATGTACCAGACGGTTGCATGATCTGCAATATATTGGGCATTAATTACACCTTGATTATATTATAAACATCATTGTTTTATAACTGACTGTCAGCGTGGGAGGAATGTCACCAGTTATTAACTTGAGTCTTAACAGTAATTAGCTTGTATTTTTCAAGCACCCTCTATAATATGTAAAATAAATAAATAAATAAATAAAAAAATTAAAAAAAAAAAAAACAGGATATAATTTATAACACATAACTAATGGTTACTATTATGTATGAATACCAGTATGCATTATTTATTCTAATTTGCATGGTTATCATCATTACTAGCCTGGTTGTTACAATGGATTTAGGTTGTTACTTGGTTGTTACCAGTTTGAATTGTTAACATGGGTCTGGATGTTACCAGTTTACACAGTTTCCATGGTAACTTACCTGGGTGTTACCAGTTTGAATAAATACCATGGGTGTGGAAGTTACCAGTTTATGTAGTTACCATGGTTACGAGTCTGGTTGCTACCAATCTGAATGGCTGCCATTGTGCATGTTACCGGATTACTTGGTTTCAATGGTGAAGCATGGCTGTCAGCTTGCATGGTTACCAATTTAAGTACCAGTTTGCATGATTATCAAATTTCATGGTTACAAAATTGCATGGTTACTATGATAAATTGTCAGTATATTACTTTCCTTGAACTTGATTTTACACTTACTGTATCTTAAATAGAAATGGCATATACTGTTAGTTTTGATCAGTAGAGTGCTAATTTATGATTTTAAATATTGAATATAATACATTTTTTTCCATTAAATTAATACACAATAACATAATAAGAATGAAGGTCTACTTTTCAAGCATAATAAATTATCAGACATTTACAGTTCTAATTATATACATACTGTTCCATTTTTTTTTGTTTTACAAAATATAGATGGACCCCCCAGGCCGACTGCACCCCCTCCCACCCCCTGAATCCGCCACTGTATGTTTAGATAGGCCTACTGTATATTCTTTAAATAATAATAATAATAACATAGAGTTACTATACTAGAAATACAAATATGTACAAAGTAACATACAGGTAGATCGATTTGATAAAACAATTTTGATTGAACAGGATATTGATAAGTCAGGTAATGTATTACCAAGATTTTTTTTAATGACTGGCATATATTATATGGAACAGGATGTAATAAGAACAGTTCTTTAAGCTTACAAAACCTGTTCACTTTTAGGTGACCTGCTTTTCTCATGGTAATCCAAACTTGATGGGTTCCTTATATTTATTTTTCATAATTTCATAAAATTATATTGGAATGTATGATGAAAAGTGTTCTTTGTGGAGAAGGCCTCATGATTGCATCATTTCCTTTTTTTGAATATTCTTTGGTAGCCATGCCAACAGACAATTGGTGGAATCTAATGAGACAACAGTCGTTAGTAGTTGATGTTGGCTATAAATTATGATATCGTACTAAAACCTGTGGAACTTGATATGAAAGCTTTATATTTTTGTTCATTTCATTTATTTGTCTTAAAAACATTGAAGTCAGGCTCCGGAGGCTAAAAATGTTTTGATATGTTGTAGAACTGATTTTTCTAAAGCTCTATCCACACTATCAAATTTTCTTTGACAAAAAAAATTGACATGCCCATATATGGTAATGCTATGTCTATATATGGTCATGTTGTGATGTCATCATGCCTATATATGGGCATATCACACTTTTTTGTCACATAGAATTTGATAGTGTAGACAGAGCTTAAGATAGAAAAAAATTTGTTTGACGACACTGGGGAATGGTGAATAAGATACAGATTTTTTGAATATTTAAAAACTGAATCTCATTCACTGTTCCCCAGTTTTCCAAGAATAGAAACAGTAAGGAACAAGGAAGCACAAATAAATATGAGACAGGAACACTCCAAAAGCGAACTAAATCACTGTCAAGTGGGGCTCTTCACAAAACAACAAATGTTTACAATAACAAATTTTGCTTAATAATTTTGCTTAGGCCTACCACCTGTATCTATTTATCTTCCTATTTATTACTCTACTATTCAATTCATGCTCTATGTATACTTTCGCGCCTTTGATCATATATTTTGAAATTGGTGCATACAGTAATAAATGTTTGTTATTATTATGGTCAAGTTTTAAATTTTGGATGAATTTGGGTTAAAACATGTGTGTTGCTAGATCTCCCATAAGGGTAGAGCTATAATTATTAAAGTTATTATTAATTTTATTTTAGGAATGCATTTACCTTTTATGAATGACATTAGGAAACATTTAGGCCCTAAACGCTGATTATCTTAACACAGTACAGTACTAGAACCAACACCTTTGAGCATTTGCTTGTTAGCTGATTCTATAATATGCACCCACGTTACCTAACCCACGTAATTGTGGGAAAGTCTATTGTTGTTTTGATAAGGATTAACCCAATTCATAGGGCCCAGCCATGTATTATTCAAACAAGTCAAGAATGGGATGACTCATGTTCGACAATCTTCAGTATTGCATGCTCTAATACAAGGAGACACTGACAATATGATACTGTATAGTAGTTTCAGTTTTATAGACTTAACCAATGCGGTTTTTTTTATTTGATCTTAATGCCGAGAATATAAGATGAAAATGATTTTTATATTAATTGATTTGTAAGAAATGAAGAAACATGCCCATTGATCTATTCACAGCCATTCAAAAGTATAATTTTAGGATAAGAGATGATCCTATATATATACACACACGTGTGTTTGTACTATATAAAATTTTAATGATATATTTTTGTTTGATAATTATTAGATGGGAGTGGTTCTCTGACACAATGTTATAAATTTACTAAGAGACCAGGCCCTCCCATTCAGCTGTGTATTTCATTGGCAATAAAGAATAAGAATCAAGAAAGAATTACGGAACACTTGGTAAAATGCACTATTATGAAATTACTGTACTATAATTAATATTTTTGTCTTTTACTTCCTAGGTGCTCTTATGTATCTCAATGAAGCTACTCTACTCAATAATCTACGTCTACGATATGCAAAAAATGAAATCTATGTAAGCAGTTCATTCACAATTTTTTAGTTGTTCCAGGGGCTGCGAGCACCATTTGTGGTATAATAGCACTCTGTATCGGACCCTGGGCCGTTTGTGCCAGTAAAATATATGAAAATGAAATGAATTGTATTCATACAGTATATCCATAGATAATGAAACAAAACGTTGTAAAAAAATGTTCTCATTTCTATACATTTCAGACTTATGTTGCAAATATTTTGATTGCTGTAAACCCTTACAAGGACATGAAAGGACTTTATTCCACTGAAGTAATAAAAAAGTACATGGGTAAATCACTTGGTGTCTTGCCCCCACATGTTTTCGCTATTGGTGAGTAAATAATAGATTTGAATGTTCTATTTGTTGAAATTTAACCCTGACGATTTACACAGAAGGTGTGGGGAGGTTCTGCCTAGGCTCTTTGGGCACAGAAAGTTCTGCGATGGGAACAGTCTTTGCCAACAAGGGCAGTTTTACTCCGTTTGTTGAGCTTCAAAACAGTAACTTTAATATCTCCTGGTCACTTATAGCAACAGCGCATATTTTTTTCATTTTTTGCTAGAATGGATGAGCCACTGCATGGCACTGAATTGTGGAGATGCATGTTGGTCAGTAATGATTATGATGATAACTTGCGAATCTCATTTACTGTTGTATTAGTTGGATGTTGAAGTAAAATCAAAATGGTATCCATTTTGATAATTATAGTATAGTATTAGGAAGAGTAACTGTTATTTTTTATAGACTCAAATATTTGTGTTATATTTTTAGCTGATAAAGCATTTCGCGAAATGTTGGTGTTGCGTCAGAGTCAGTCTATCATTGTAAGTGGAGAGTCAGGCGCAGGAAAAACAGAATCAACCAAGTACATTTTAAGGTAATATATTTTAATCAAACAAATGATCAATCAATTAACCAATTAAAATATGTTAAATGATCAATGAATGTAAAATGAAATGAGCTATTTTATATGTTATTAAAACAGAGAATTGTAGTAGACTAGCTTTATTGACATAACACTACTATGTCATTATATCTATTTGATATGATTTATTCAATATAAATAAATAGATAAAAAAATCCAATAAATACAAAACTAAGAAAAAAGAAAACTCTGAACATTTAGTACTTTGAAAACTAGTTTTACTGTCAATAAAACTAGTCTTTAAAGTATTAAATGTCAAGAGTTTTGTTTTCTATTATATCAGACTAGTAAGACTCACCTATTTTTACAAAACTAAGAGACTCAGAGCTTGTTTGCCCTTTTAAGAATGCTTGTATTTTTTGGTGTGAATTTGTTAAACCTTTTTTCTGTTATTTTAATGTATGTAGTTTGCAAGATTTTTTTATATCTGATTTGTTTAATGCTTTTTGATGTTTTTGATGTTGAGCGTAATTTGTTATTCTTTAATTTAATAATTTTGATGCAATGAATTATTTCAATTTAACAATAATAATTAGAATAAGTATTATTATATTTACTGTAGCAATCATTTATAATTATATAATAATTATAAAAATAACAAATGACTGCTGTGGTAATTATATATAATTCTGTAGTTTTCTCTTGTTTTTTATCTAAATAATTATATGTAAATTTCCTATTTTGATGTAACATAATTCGTAATTCAGCCTTTTTGGCTGCCATGTTTTATGCTTTTAGTTAATTTTGAATACCATTATACCTGTATATATCTCGGATAATCCTCTAAAGCCTAAAATAGGATTTATTTTCAGAGGCATCCCAGTCTAGTCTTTTCAAGTATAATCTGTTGTGTTTTGATATATTAAGACAAACATATCCTTATTTTGTTTCTTTGCTAGGTATTTGACCGAGTCGCATGGTCAAAGTGCTGGCGTTATAGAACAGCAAATCCTTGCCGCTAATCCTTTACTAGAAGCTTTTGGTAACGCTAAAACCATGAGAAACAACAACAGCAGTCGATTTGGAAAGTTTATCGAAATACATTTTAGCACAAAGGTACTTATTCATTTGTTAGATCCCTGTTCCGCAACATTTTTAGCCAACGACCCAAATTAAAGGTCAAGCACTCAGATGCGATCCATCGAACCCGAAGTCAATAAATAACGTCCATTGTTTTATGCGTGAGAGGAATAGCGGGTATTAGAACATACTGCCCATGCATTTTAATAGCGCTTTCGACAATATAAACCATCTCAAGGTACATTTAAGCCACTAAAAACTTTTTTTTTAAATGGTGATCAGGCGCGAATGCGAAGAGGAGGAAGGTGCACACCTCTGATTTTGAGATGGCATCGTCATCACTACCATGTACACGCAGGTACCTCGGTGTCAGTGTGCTGAGTTCCGGCAAGGATAAGCCTTTGGCTCTAAGACCGTGCATTGTTAGCGGTGTCACCGCAAGTAAGCACAATGTGCAAATAATCAAGGAAGAGGACTTACTAATTTTGAAATATTTAAATCATCTCTTATGAATATAACATTTCAGTCAATTATTAAAACATTTACAGAAATAAGCTACAGTAATTGGAAAGTACTATATATTTAATTCCCACTATTTTTATATCTTTCTCACAATAATTACCTTTATTAAATTAATTAGCTCTCTCTGGAATTTTACTTAGCATCAAGTTGTAGGTGGCCATGTATCTCACTACCTGCTGGAGAAGCCTCGAGTTTGTTGGCAAATGTCTGGTGAGAGGAACTATCATATATTTTACTACCTCTGTGCCGCAGCATCGGACCAGTTGCGAAATGCCTTTAAGATTAAAACACCAGATGATTACCAGGTGAGAATCCAGGAGAGAATCAGATTCCTCTCAATATATAGACTCTCAGCTATAGAAAAGAAAATTAGCCCAGCACAGGACTAAACATGAATCCCTTACCCTCAGATTAAATACTGTACACTCTATCAACCAGCTAACCAGGACAAAGTATATGTGGCAAAGACAAGCCAAACCAGTCACTCATTGCAATAATCCATTTTTTGTTATTAGTACAGGGTTAAACAGTAAAATGAGAGATATAAAATCGTAAAAGAATCATTTAAAATCCAACATTTCCTTATGAAGTTACAAGTGTTTAAACATACAGCTGTTTAAAGAACAATATTTAAGAAATGCGCCTTCAAAGTTAATGATTTCATGCATTTCTTAACCAGAAACCATCACCAAATCATTGAAAATTGTTGTCTTAACATTGAAACTAACAGCATAGCATGATGTATAGATATATAAAGGTTAGTTAGTGCAATAAAATAGATTTCAAAAATTTTGACATTCCAGCATGTTTTGGTCAGTATCTCTGAAACATGTTGCGACGAGTGACTGGTTTGGCTTGTCTTTGCCACATATATTTTCTTTACCAATTGACAGACACATATTACACACGTACATCTCTGCACATTGTTAAATATGAATATTTTGTTTGCAAGCTTACCATTTTGCAATTTATTATTTTTTTTAATTTACAATCATCTACTGTATTGCTAACATGATGTAATCATTACATATTAGCAATAGAAATCAAATTGAATGTAATATGTGGCCATTTGATGTTATTAAGATATAATCTTTAGTACATATTTTAAGCAAGTTTTAATTTCTCTTTATATGTTATATGTATGTTTGATTAAATATATATTGACTGTTTAAATATAATCTAAAAATGTAATTGAAACATTAAAGCTAAATTATCAATTGTTCTTTTTTTGTTTAGTATATGAAGGAAGGGACTACGCAGTATTTTCTTTCCAAGGAGACAGAAGCCAAACTTAAAGATACGCACAAGAGTAGAATGGTATGATCTATATGATTTAAATTTTATGATGACAACATTCTTGAATTTCTACTTTTTTAATGCATGTTATAAAAATATAATATTTTTTCAAAGAACATTGTTATCGCTCATGTGTATGATCATTTGCATGTTTATCCAAGCCAGAATAAAGTAACCATTCATCATGGCTAAAATTATTCAATGTGAACATGCCTTTAGTTTTACGGGATTTGAACTCATAACCTCTTGACCTCCAAGTTACAGCTCCATTTTGTGCTAATTATTTTTTTAATAATTCTTGTCATATCTTACAAAAAAGATTGGTTTTCTGTCTTTCAGCAAAAATCAAAGGGTGGTCTGCGTGACATAGTCATGGATGATGTGACAGGCTTACGACGAGTTGAAGAAGCAATGAATAAATGTAAAATCAGTGAAAAAGAAAAAATGGACATTTTTCGCATTGTTTGTGGCGTGCTTCACCTTGGCAACATCAACTTTGAGTCTGCTGAGGGTACACAGGGTAAAGCACTGCATTCAGTTTTATTTGCAAGAACATGTGACATGCCTAAATATGGTCATAATGACATCACATCATGACCATATATGGGCACATCATGACTATATATGGTCAAGAAAAGTTGACAGTGTGGACAAAGCCTTAATTTAATGTTTGGTGGTCATAAATTTATATTGATTAAATTGATTGATTATTATAAAAATAAAGTTATTTAAATTTTAACACTATCAATTAAATATGGAATGTACAATTTATAATCATAATTGATCAAGATTGTACCTAGATCTTTATTCTTTGGCAGATGTTGTTTTAGTGTTTAGTCAGGCTTTGCATTTACGATGCTCCAAATTAAATAATTTTTAAATAAATTTAACTTCTAAATTGAATGTTTAATACATAAAAATAACTTTTGACCTAATTCAGACTGTAAAAATGTTTACAAAAAAGCACTACTTAGTGTAATGCATTTGGTTGCCTAAATCATAATTATGTAAGTTATGCATTTTCAGATGGCCTACATTCTGCTCTTAACAGTGCAGTTTTTAAAGTTGAATATGCAGTTATAAATAATAATATGAATTGATGAAATTGATGAAAATGTTTTAAATCTCTTAAAATCTGCAGGAGGTTGCTGCGTGTCCCCAAGTGCTCAAGAGGCGGTTATCATGACAGCCAAACTATTTGGACTTGAAAAGGATGAACTTTGTGAATGCTTAGTAACCAGAGTGATGCAGGCAGCAAAAGGTGGAGGAAAGGGAACAATCATCAAGTATGTTATTCAGACTAAAATATTACATGAAATGTTTATTTATTTTTCTTTTGTTACTATTAACAGTTTTTAAACATTTTTATATTCATGATTACCATATTTATTCGAAAAATTCGCCCCAAGGCATTTATTGTTGAGGGGGTGTTTATTTGAAGGAGGTATTTATTCGCTGGAGGCATTTATATTTTTTTGTGTAAAATAAATACATATATACTTAAATAAATTCCGCTTAATTTCACTAAGTGAAACTACAACACAAAATTACCATAAAAATGTGTTATTGGCTGATAATAAACACTTATTGATTCCAATCTGGGTAAAAAATGTAATTGTTCTGGAGTACAACATTAACAGAATGTGTTGAGAATGATATTGCTTCCATCAGTTTTGTTTGCAGTTATTTAGGGAGGATTTATTTTAGGGAGGGGGTTATTCAAAGCAAGGCATTCATTATTCAAATAAATACAGCATTCATCTTTTTTTTTACGATATATATTATTCTTGTTGATCAGGGTTCCTTTGAAGGCTGACCAGGCAGCAAATGCTCGTGATGCTCTTGCCAAGTACATCTACGACCGTCTCTTTTCGTACATAGTGAAGCGTGTCAACGATAGTTTTCCATTCCAGTCATCTGCTCATTTTATTGGCGTTTTAGATATTGCTGGATTTGAGTACTTCACGCTGAATAGTTTTGAACAGTTTTGTATCAATTACTGTAATGAGAAACTTCAGCAGTTCTTCAACCAGAGAGTTCTAAAGGAGGTATGTATACATTGGTTTAGAATATCAAGCAGCTTCTTCGGTTTTTTCTTAGTCTTTTTTCACATGGAGGTGTAATTTGGTTGAAAAACACATAGTGTTAAAACTGTCTCTTATACACATCTAGATGTGTATAAGAGACAGGGGTTAAACAGTAAAATATTTTTTTTGTTAATGTATTGATGATTGATGGTTATTAAAATATAAAACATCTGTTTGCAAACATTTTTTTAGGAGCAAGAATTATATGAAAAGGAGGGCTTAGGGGTAAATGCCGTTACTTATTCTGACAATCAAGATTGTATAAGTAAGCATTATATATTTACTTCACTGTCTTCAAAACAATAGCTTAAACATACATAAACATGTGCATTTGTGGACCCTCAAGGATTTTTAAACAAAATCTGTGAAGTCGACAGAAACTGGATTGTTTCAATCTTTGCCTTTATTTAAAGAACTAACTTACTAGTAACTTTGAATGCATAATTCAGTTTTTGAATTTACTGCTTTCATATTTTTATCAGAATTTATTTTACATCTTTAAAACATCTTATACAGGTTGGAATCAATGTAATGTTATTATATGAACTTTCACTGTTTCTGTTTTGTCATTTGTTTTTTAATTTAATTTTTTTTTTTGGTTTTTTTTTAAAGATTTGATTGAAAGTAAATTAGGCATTCTTGAGCTTCTTGACGAGGAGAGTAAGCTGCCTAGAGCAAGCCCTAATAATTTCACACACACAGTGCATCAGAAACACAGTTCACACTTCAGGCTAGCGGTAAGTTTCTCAACTTAATAATATCAAATTATTTAAGCTGTTAAAAACAGCATAGATATTTAAATGTATATCTTTATATTTCTTTATATACAGTATATTTGTTTTAATATTGTTTTTCAAGACTTCGCTTTTCAGGCGCATATAGACTGTCCAGTAATATGTGCAATATAATTGCACCACCATTACCTTATTGTATATTATTCTAATACATTTTTGTTGCTAATAAACAGTATTGAATTAAATTGCATACAGATTCCTAGGAAATCCAAGTTAACCGCGCATCGTAATGTACGTGATGACGAGGGATTCCTTATACGTCACTTTGCTGGTGCTGTCTGCTATCAAACGGTGAGAATGCTTAATATCTTTATTTTCAATTATCAATTTTTCATCTATTATGCTTAATGTTATTTTCTTGTACTATTGTTTGATAAGTATGTCTTATCAATCAAACTAATTATAAGATTTCAAATGATTTTGTTGCATGATATAAACATTTGGAAAAAGAGAAATCAGTGAGTTTACAGTTATTTATAAAACAGTATATTAAACTAATAAAAATTATAGTGTGTCCACACTATCAAATTTAAAGTGAAAAATAACTGAAAATAACCCATATTTGGTTGTAATGTGACATTACCATGCCCATATATGGGCACATCACACAAATCTTTCACATTCAATTTCGGAATGTGGACAGAGGTTATTAAAAGCAAATGAAAATGTTAAAAATTGTTTTCTGTTGTTTACAGTTGGAATTAATTAAATTAAAACTTTTTTTTTTTTTTTCAGGCTGAATTTATTGAAAAGAATAATGATGCCCTGCACTCATCCCTGCAAATGCTGTTGAATGAAAGCAAAGATCCATTTAGTAAACAATTGTTTCCCAAAGCAGAAAACATGGGCAAATCAATTCAGAAACTGGCCTTTGACAGTGTTGGAAATAAGTTCAAGGCTAGTAACACCTCATATAGTTCTGTGATTGATTTATGAATCACTTTATGGAATTACATTAATGTTAATTGTTAGCATAAGCTTAATCATGTGGCCTTGTTTATTGTTTAATAGTCTTAAGTATTCACTGAAGGACAGTTTATTAGCTTATAATTCAGATGATAATATTTGTCGGCCAAATTCAAACTGTGTACTGTGTTGGTTTTTATTGGGAAAAAAAACCCCTATGAAAAAATCCAACACCCATAATATTGCTAATATGACTGGCACACTACAGTGATCATTGAAAGTGATATATGTTATATATGTAGTTAAGCTGGCTAATACTTCAGAATACAGGGTTCGAATTTCCTCAAAATGCTCCATGAGCAAGAAGTTGCTGTAGGCTATGACTTTACTACAGCAATTTCTTCTACAGCAATAATCAACAGTTTTTATTGTGTTCAAGTGTAAAATCAGTTGTTAGGCCTAGCCTGGGTTAAGCAACTCGACAGCTAAAAGCTTGCTGTCGATCCTGGGATTTACCACAGCAATGGAAGGCCTTTTCTACAGCAATTGCTGTAGGTGCTGTCAGGAAATTCGAACCCTGGAATAAATGGCAGCAAACACATACAAATTAAGGATCCATTGCAATATTTAATTTGAACTATGCAATAACAGTAAAAGACGACGTTGACCAAATACACACATGCAAAATAAATGGATCTTGAAAATGACACAATAATTATGCTGCCGATAATAATTCTCATAACCCACGGAGATAGTAAGGGCAAATGTTGCCGCATCCATCTGAGAATTTTACCCAATTTAAACATCAGATCCCTTCCATGTATATGTTAAGTGTGTGAACAATAGAAGATATGGGAAAAACCCAGAGGATGATAAATTAACAAACAACCAACCTAACATTATCTAATTAACTTTAGTTTTTATATTTAAAGTCCTTTTTATATTTTTGGATATTTATTTAGGCTAACATGTTTACCTCTAGTATTTCGTCTTAAAAATAATATGCTTCAATTTGATATAGGTTCAACTTAATGTATTGATGGAAAAGCTACGTGCTACCGGATCCTCATTTGTCCGATGCATCAAACCAAACAGCAAGCTCATTGATAGCCTATTTGAGGGTACTCAAATTTTGAGTCAACTTCAGTGTGCAGGTGTGTAGTGTTTTTGGTTTGGGATTGTTGTTCTTTACTTAAAGTAATAACGCATTTGTTAAAGTCAGGCTCCGGAGAAAAACAATTTTTTGATATGTTGTAGAACTGACTTTTCTAAGACAGAAAAAAGTTGTTTGACGAAAAACTGGGGAACGGTGAATGAGATACAGATTTTTTAATATTTAAAAACTGGGTGAATAAAGTGCAAAAATGGGCAGTTACGCCCCTTTTCCCCCAGTTTTTAAATATTAAAAAATCTGTATCTCATTCACCGTTCCCCAGTTTTTCGTCAAACAAATTTTTTCTGTCTTAGAAAAATCAGTTCTACAACATATCAAATATTTTTTTCCCTCCGAAGCCTGACTTTAAAGTTAGTTCAACCTCTCTTTACCATGTGTCGTAATCAACAGTTCCCAACAATTTAAAGCCTTATTCCCGGCAAACACAAAAAGCAAATTTCAGTCTTATTTTAATTTTTTCATGTTTAGGAATGTCTAAATTCAGTTAAACTAGCAATCCCGTATTATATCTATAAATCTTTTACAACATATATAAAAATCAGATTTTGCAGGGAAAGGGGCTTTAAAGCATGATACTTCTACTTTCAGGTATGGTGTCTGTGCTCAACCTTATGCAAGGTGGTTTTCCATCCAGAGCTTCTTTCCATGATCTCTATGAAATGTACAAGAAGTACATGCCACAGAATTTGCTTCGCCTTGATCCGAGGCTGTTCTGTAAGGTAAGAACAAAATAAAAGTTAGCATTTTTAAGGTCATAAATATCTGACAGATGGATTTATGATCAATAACAAATTTGATGACATATCTAGGAACCTATAAATGTATGTATAATATAGAATGTTTGGTGGGAACATATATATTAACTCATCCTTTAAATATTTTCCACTCGTTTTTTAATATCATATCATAATAATATGGCCATTTATACCTTGCCTTCAGCTAAAGGATAAAACATGCTGTAGGTGTTGCTATTATCTGGGGCCAAATTTATCAAACTAGAATGCAATAGAATGTGTACTATTACATTCAATGTAACATCCCACCAGATACCCATTTATAGTCCTGGGTAGGTTGAGAGTAAACAGTAGTGCCTTGCCCAAGGACATAAGCAAAATTCATGGTGAGAGGGTTGGGCTGTCGACCTCAGGATTGAGAGCCCAAACAAAAAGAAAATTCTCCATCAATGATTGCAATAATATAAAGTAGTTTTTCTCTTACGTTAGGCCCTGTTCCATGCTCTAGGTCTTAGCGATCAGGATTATCGCTTTGGTGTAACCAAGGTCTTTTTCCGTTCGGGAAAATTTTACCAGTTTGATCAGATGATGAAATCTGACCCTGAGCACTTGCGTCTTCTGATAAAGAAAGTTCATCGTTGGTTAATTTGTGCTCGCTGGAGGAGAGCACAGTGGGGAACTTTAATGGTTTTAAAGTGTAAGTATATATTTTTACTTGAACCATGTTAATAGAACATAAACTAACAAACAAACTGGCTGTTCATTTTAGGCACTGGGAGTTTATAAAATACCTTCTATTCTCATTTCCCAGGTCTTCTTCCTCTTGGAATGTTTACCATATTTTTGAAGAGTGTTTTTGAGTATGTGTTTATTTTTTTTATGTTTTATTGCATGATCATAAAGACTTATTTATCCCAACCAGGTGAAAAAAAATAAATGTATTGATAGAATGTGTTGAGAATCATTTTGTTTCCACTGGTTCTGTTTGCCATCAATTAGGGGGCGTTTGTTCGAGGGAGGTGTTTATTCCAAATGAGGCTCTAGAGGGGTTGTTTATTTGGTGGGGGTTATTCAAATAAATATGGTATATCTATTCAAAGCAAATGACAAAATCATGTTAGATGTGTCCTTTTGATAGTTTAAGTCTATTTGTGTGTATAATCCTACATTGGTAATGTTACCTTGAGAATACATTTCACCTCTATTTGGAAAATATTCTCTTTTACAATTCACTAGTATTATTTACAAAATTATAAGTGTACAATATATTTACATTATATTATATAACATAAGGATCTCAAAGTTGTTTTGATCATGACAATAATTCTGTTTTTGTAGGATATGTATTAGCCTTACTAGTAGGAAGTTTGTACTAGAATTTTTAATTTTATAATGTTTTTGTTTTTTCAACAATAGTGAAGAACAAGATTTTATATCGACGCAGAGCTCTTCTGAAGATGCAAAGCACTGTTCGGATGTTTCTAGCTGTACGCCGCCATAGACCGCGGGTCAAAGCTTTGAAGCAAGTTAGAACACTTCATTCAGAGATAGTAAAGATGGAAGAATTTGGTGAGTCTTGTACAGCACTCCTAAAGCTTGCCTACAGTATCAACTTTTATGTGACAAATATCTCAAATTTGACCATATATGGGAATGATGATATCATATCACCTATACATGTGCAAAAACATGAATATTTTGTTTGATAAAACTTGATAATCTAGATAAACAATTACAGTATAATGTTTACTTTTGCTTGTGCTAACATTAAATCTTATCTATCTTTCGAACGGCAAGCAGTTTTTATTTCCCAAATTTTTAACAGAAATATTTATAAATGGGTGCTGTGTCCAATGAAGCTGATTAGTAGGGCTCTTGATGCTCTACAATTTAGATTTTTTTATAAGGCCTATTGGGTGTTGTTGATTTTAGTTTTAAGAAAAAACCAAACTTTTGCGAGGATTTCAACCCCAGGTCCTTCTGATTAGAAGGCAAGCATCTCAACCACCAAACTACAGCTGTACTCAAACCAATCAAGATCTTTTAATACATTTTTGTGTGTTACTTTTTATCTGGTTTTTATGTTGTGACTTTAAGTAACAAGTTAGTTACATAACTTTCCCTTTACTTTTCAGCTAAACACTTGAAAGATGACAAATCTACAAAGCAAGTTAAAGCCATTCGTACATCCCTTGATGATTTAATTAGGGGAATAAAGGTAAGGGCGAAATTCATGTTTAGTGTTAAATACCACTTTGGTTTTTTAAACAATATTTCCAAATTTTCTTTTTGAGTTAAACCATAGTCAAACTTAACAATGTTTCGTAGATTGACTATGTTTTTCTATGGTGTAACTATAATTATAACTAATATTATAAAAAATATATGAAATTTTATTTGTCCTCATATAAATACATACAAAGGTATTTTGGTTGTACAGCTTTTTAAATTGCAAAGTAAGCTAAGTAAATAAAGTGAAAACATTTAAAATCTAAAACGTATATTCTTTCAGTATGTTTGTATTTCCATTTTTCACAAACATTTTCTTTTCTATTTGATAGTTTTATCAGCTTTACTTAATAAGAATCTTGATGTTTTATTATAAATAATTTTGGGTTTTTTCAAGACCACTTACATGAAACGACAACAGATGGACAAGTTGTACGTAGATCTCGCAAGTAAGGTTTCCAAGCAGCTAAAGGAACTGATGTCAAAGAAAAAGGCAAAGGAAGAAGAACAGATACGTCTGCGAAAACTTCAAGAAGAAATGGAAAGAGAAAAGAAGAAACGCGAGGAGGAAGAAAAAAAGCGAAAGGCAGAAGAAGAGGCGAGAGAAAAAAAGAGAAAGGCAGAAGAGGAAGCAAAGAGAAAGTAAGTGATTGTGTATAACATGCAAATTTATTTATTAAAAGCTCAACTCGAGAACTAGTTGATTTTCTGCTAAGCCTAACCTCTTGCATATTGTTGCTAAGGCGTGGACTTTAAACAGCATAATCTTGTGCATATCCTTTGCTGTTGAATAACACAATGATAGTTTCGCCTGAAGAACATCTCATTTAATATTTTGTATACGATTCAATTTAATTTAATTCCATTCTCAAGCAATACAGATAAAACCTTCACTAACTTTGGAGAAACAAAAAATAAGCAACCCTAAAGCAACTGACCTAAACAAAAATCAACCATCATGAAATATATCTATTTAATATGAACAATTTATACTAAATATGATTATTGTTTATTAATTTAAGAAATTGTCTATAATAATAAACTATGAATATCTTTGCAGAAAAGAAGAAATGGAAAAGAGAAGAAAGGAAGAAGAAGCCATGAATCTGAAAGCTCTCCGAGAGGAGAGAAAGAAGCTGGAAGCAGAAAAGAAGAAGATAGAAGAAGAAAGGAAGATGCTAGAAGATTTGCGCAAAAAGTAAGGTTCATGCTTTTAATCTTAAGTTGCTTTTAGTATCTCATTTTTGTCTGATTAAATAAATGAAATATTTTTATTACTCTGTTAATAATGAGATTCATGCTCAAAATGAACCCTCTAATTCCAAACTCTTCATCTGTAATATCATTTGCTGTATTTTATTGAATGTACTGTGCTGAAGACTTTGAATTTCTTCCATAGACAAGAACAAGAGCGTCTTGATTTTGAAATGGCGCAGCGTCTGTCGCAGGAAAGTAACTCACAGGTCGCTGCAACTGAAGAGATTGCGCAGGTCAGGTAAGTGAACATTTCTACGATTGCGTAATGCATGGTTTTTAAAAATCCATTCACCTTAATTGTAATGAAATATATATCCATAGTTACAATATGATATACTGCTATTTAAGTTATTAAACAAATAATGACTAAAAAAAAACAACTGAATCCTCTCTGAGCTTAAAGAGCTGATGCTTATCCCAGTTTCTGTAGTATGAAGCGGATGAGAGTTGTACTTCCCCTGGACGGGACACAAGTCCATCGCAGGTTAGTCTCCAGCAGTTTGCTGGTACCCATTGATACAGCTGGGTAGACTGAAGCAATGTAGCTAAAGTGCCTTGCCCCAACCTTACTATTGAAACCGCTCAACTGCTGCACCAAACTGCCGCTATAAACAAATGATGGAAACTGTCTATTCCCTTAGCATTGCTTGCTAGACACCTTGGGAGCATTCATTATTTTTGTGTAAAATGGATACTAGTGTATGGTTAAACTCAACACATTGTTTTATTATCTTTCTCATCCAGAGAGGTGGTGGCTACTGCAATACCTGCTCAAACCCCGCTTGTACAAAGGGCTGATAAAACCTACGATCTATCAAAATGGAAGTATGCAGAGTTGCGAGATACAATTAACACTTGCAATGGTAAGCTCCATTAATCTTTCATGTATCTTCAACTCATTTCTTGAAATTTTTGAAAAAAAAAATTGGAACCATACCAACCACAGTGAGGATTTCTTAAGAGGAGAATTTTGTATGTTAGTCAGAGGTCCAGGAGGACGTTGTGGTGGCATTGGGCTGTGGTCCAGAGCAGTGGGATGAGGGAGAAAAGACCCTCGGATGTAAATGTTTAAATGGTAAATTTATTCTCATTTTGATGGATTTTACTGCAAGGAGAGAAGGGTTGGAAAGGGTTCACTCCTACAAGCAGTGGCGCCAAGAGGCTAGGGTAACCGGGGCAAGTGCCCCGGGATAACTAGATATAAAATGATAAAATAAAATAAATAAATAAAAAGTATTAAATGTATACATTCAACCAGTATCGTTCATGTGTTTTTCCCACGAGAATTCTAAATAAAGCTGACCGTTTATCGATGAAAGCTCTTAATTAATAGTTTTTTCATGAATATTTGCATGACTTCTAGTACTCTAGAGTTTATGTTTGCAATGTATCAATTTGTTAGGTTATTAATTAATAATTATCAAAGGCTTGGACTCCGGACATCTTCACTATACATACAAGGTAGAAAATATGAATAGACCTGATAGAGATTCAATTGTCAAATAAATCCTGAATTAATATTTTTAACCAATGGTGGATACAAGGGGTGACCCGGCCCCCACCCCTATTATTTTTCTTTCAAAATTAAACAAAAATTGAGAAAAACAGAAAATTTTAATCAAATGTCTAAGAGTGCCAATTTCGGCCATCTATCCCGCTGGGGCCTACCAATGGGCCTTAATGGACCCAAGTAGCAAAGCTGCCCCGGGGCCCTTAGTAATTCTCGGAGGTTTGGACACATTTAACAAAATGTTACAAAATTCGAACATGTGAAATGTTGCCATTTTGCAAATGACCTTCAAGATTAATGCTAGATATTGTGTGTGTGGAGATAAACAATTCTAAAATTTGTCTTTTAATGTGTGGAAGACAACAAATTACATATATAACCATAAAGAAAATAGAATGATATAACATCCCTTAGATTAGTATTTGCATGAACTTGCCTCAACTGAACTGCGATTCATGGACTTACATTTTGATTAATTAGACCTCATTAGTAACTGGAATGTGTCTCCATTATCTTGTCATTGAGCTGCCAACTACTGATTGTTAACAAGTAATTAACTAACACAGTTCTTTTTTCATCGGTTATCACCAACAAAAAAATTGTGTAATCAAGTGAATGGCATTGCTACAAAGAGCCCTCATGAGAACTAATATAAATTTGAATATTGGATTCAACAAATACTAATTCTTGGATCAATCAGGAATATGTCAGGTATAGAGGTTTCCAGTTAAGTAATGGTTCTGTCATATGACCAAATAATGATGAGATTACATTGTAATATAATATATGATAATTAAGTAGTTTGGCTTTCAGGTTTATTTTCTTTCTCTATGGGTAAATGCAACTAGCTTGAGTTACTTCCCAGGAGGAGTGCTTGTTTGCATTTTTAGTACAGATGCAGCCCCAAATATTGTAAGGAAAGGGTTGTGTTTTCTTACAGGGAACATGTGCATAGGCCAATCATTGTGGACTATGTCTTGAATACTAGTTGCCAATGTTCCTATGACAAAAAATAGAACCATCCGACATGGTGACGTAAAGTGCGGCTGTCCCGTGGCGAATCAACGTAACTGACATTTTTGTCGATTTTGAGATAATATTATTTGGGAGTATATTAAACACGTCTGAATTACCTATGAAACTTTCAGGTCTCAATAATGAGTCCTTTTGGAGATAGGACCACCTGTCTTTAAGCACAAAACTTAAAATCTAGTGATTTTCCGTGGCAAAACATCGTAGCTACAAGATTACGCGGCAAAACAATGTATCTGCGCTGAAGATACGTGGTTTTACCACGGAATGGTATTCAATAATGGTCTTGAGCCGATGGAGTTTGGCAAGGCAAAATCAAATGGTTACTGGTGTTTTTATATCAATAATTTTAAACAGCGATGTATGAACAGGCTAGGTAATGCATATGATTGCCCCAAACGTGATACTGTAAATTCCAAAAATGTGTTGCACTTGCAACAATACCGAGCCTGACATATGTCCATGGCAAAACAACGTATGTGTAATTTAGTCCAGTCCGAAATGTAGCAATATCAGATGTTGCATTTTTTTTTGCTATATTTTTTAAAAATTGGATATGATGTAGAGTAGACATTGATAAATCAAAAAAGTATGTGCAACATTTTTTTTTTTCATACGTAAGGGGGCCAGCAGTTTCAAAATGGCCACCATTTTTCCTAAAATTGTTACTAATACTGTAAGTTTATGTCATTAAAATGCAGTATTCAATTGGAAATTCACTCATAACAATGACAACAACTGTTAACTAAATATTGTACACATTTTTGAGCTATTACAATTTAAAATGGCTGCCATTTTCCCTTATTTTAGCTTTTTAGCATACATATTAATATAATAATAACCGATCTGTACTGTAAAACGAAAACGTGTGATACAGCTAGTTATATGCAATTGCCATATGCTGTTAATGGTTATTACGATAATATATATGTGATATATATATATATATATATATACATATTCTTATTCTTATTCTTTTTATTGCACAATAGAATAATCGGGATGGGAGGGCCTGGTCTCTAAAGTAAACTTAATTACTATAACAATTGTTTGAGAACCACTCCCATCCAGAATAAAAAAAAACCAAAAAAAACATCATTAAAATGTAAGATAAAATATAATAGACAACACATCACAACATCAAGCAAAAAGCAAGCAAAAAATAAAAAAAGAATAAATAAATAAATAAATAACAGAATAAATGCAAAAACAGTCATTAAAAGCAAAAAACAAGGTCATCACAATCACCATTTAAGTACAGTAATAACAATAATAATTATAATTATTCTACAAAACCTATTGTTATTATTACCATCATTACCAAAGAATTTAAAAAAAAGTGTATAACGCTAAAATGTATTTCTATAAGCAGCAATTATGCTCTTCATAAAGTTTATGCAATTGAGGTAAATCTGTAAAAAGAAAATAATATAAAAAATAAGATTTATAGTGCAGTAGAACACAAACATGCATAATTCTTTTCAAAAGACAATTTGATTATCTTATCAAATCTATTTTTTGAAAAAATAGATATTATATCTTTAATTACACAAAATGGTACCGGAGTTCCCTGCATTCTATTTTTTCATGTAAATATCAGGATGCTGTGTCTATTAAATGTGAAACCACATATATACATACATATATATATATATATAAATGTATATATATATATATAGCTCAAAAATGTGTACAATATTTATACACATATATATATATATATACACACACATATATATATATATATTTATATATGTATATATATATATATCACATATATATTATGGTAATAACCATTAACAGCATATGGCAATTGCATATAACTAGCTGTATCACACGTTTTCGTTTTACAGTACAGATCGGTTATTATTATATTAATATGTATGCTAAAAAGCTAAAATAATGGAAAATGGCAGCCATTTTAAATTGTAATAGCTCAAAAATGTGTACAATATTTAGTTCACTGTTGCTGTCATTGTTATGAGTGGATTTCCAATTGAATACTGCATTTTAATGACATAAATTTATAATATTAGTGACAATTTTAGGAAAAAAATTAGAAAAAAAACATTTTGAAACAGCTGGCAATCCCCCTTACATATGAAAAAAAAATGTTGCACATACTTTTTTGATTTATCTATGTCTACTCATATCCAATTTTTTTTAAATATAGCAAAAAAAATGCAACCAACCAAAGTTTCCTGGACTAATTATCGTTAATAACTTTGCAATAAACAAATGGTTGTAAATAAAATTTTTAATCTAATCACAATGTCTATAGATATACAATCCCTCAAAATTTCAAAAGACTGCGACAATTTATTGCAAAGTTACGAACATGCAAACTTTAACTCAATTTTTCTCCAAAAGTGAAAATTTCAAGTTGCGTTGTTTTGCCACAGAACGGCCGTGTGTAATGTATTTTTTTTATTTACCAATATATCTATAAAACATCTGAAATAGCATATTTAATGATTTATTTATATTCACTATAGTGTACCAGTCCTACTAATATACTTTTATAAAAAGACAAATTTGTATCCACTTAAAAAGTTCACCCCCAAGGATTTTATTATTTTTATGCTAATCACATTAATAATATGATAGAAAATTACAGTTCTTTAATTAAAAGTAATCTGTTCAGATTTTGTAATGGGTCCAAAGCATTGATGAGAATGACTCTCTAAGTATGTTTTTTATTTTTAGAACTATAATGAGATTGATCCACAATAACCTTAATGAACTTAGAAATTACACAGGGTAAAATGGAATTAATCCTTTCCGACTGAGTTACATATTATCATACCAATGATATTCCTCCCACTGATTAGTAAGCCATCATAATAATCATTAATTAAAAAACATATCCACAAAAGAGAATCATTTTTTTTCTTTGGAATTAGGACTTAACAATTTATAGCACTTACCGTTTCCATTAATGTTTAATGTTTTTGCATATAGCTTTAGGTTATAGATACCCCAGTTACATTAACATTCACTCTGCAGCTTTGTCTTTATCTAATTATTTTAAATCACTAACCATATTAATCATCAAGATATGTTCAATCTTGTTATGCAGAGAAGGAAGAGATAAGCAAAATATCAAATAAATGTTTAGTTCAAATTTGAAAGTAGTACACAGGTCTCCCTCCACTTAAAGACCACTTCTGAGATCTGGATTTCCATGGTTTTTAGCAACTTTGGTCTCTAATTAGAATGATAAAGATAAAAGAAATTTGTGAATTTGGGACCACAGAAAAGTAGTCTTTAATTGGATGTTGCCTTTAATTGGAAGGGTCTTTGATTAAAGGGAGACCTGTATTTATAATTTTGGAAAGATCATTATGTTGAACAGTGCTAATTAAGTGTTCTTGATGTTGATATACATGTGTCTTTTACTGTAGACTTTAGTAAGGTATACATACACAACTTACAACACTGTTACTCATGCCTGTAACATTTCATCATTACGATAATAAATTGGGCATAAAGTCAGAAATACTATTACTATAATTAGCATTGAAAAAACTAAATGTTTCTGTGAAATCAAAATTATAAATGGTTGCTCATCTAGGTCAAAGTTGCTTCTGCATATTTGTTTTCTTCTTTGTTTTTCAGTGTCATTTCTTCCCACACAAATTTCTTCTTTTTACCAGTAATTTATTCAAAACAACTTGCTTTTTCAGCTAAATTGTTCAAGTTGAAGTTCAAGTTTATTAAAATCAAATTCGCAACCTCCAAAAGAAGTTGAATTGCATTGATCAGTACAATAGTTAAAATACATTAAAATATAAATATATAAAATACATGAGAAAAATATACATACAGATTGAAATAGAATAAAATTACAAGAGGTTACAAATTCAAAAGTTACAATTTCAAAATTACAAACACACAATAAGCAATTATGGAAAGCAATTACAAAATATAGTAAAAATATCAAATTTAAAAATCAAAAGGGCCCAGGTATATTGTCATAGAAATATATCAATATTACAATTTTATAATAAGCATTAAAAATCCAAAACATATATAGTTAAAAATAGGTCAGTATATCTCCACAATGTCACACATAAATTGCTGTTGGTTAGACTGGCTTAGTTGTGCTTAATGTACGGTAAACTAGCATTTGAAATACTGAAAAATGTAATACTGATCATCATATTGATACGTCATAACTGCTCGTTACCAGAACTAAACATTTTTCAAAGTTCTTTTTTCCAATAGCTGTAAAACTTCTGTCATCTGAATTTTTTTATCCTCTAAAAAATAGTGTGCATTTCCTTCTGCCATAAATTTAACTTATTTCACTTTTTAAAACTATATACTTTATTCTTTATTTTTGTAGCCCATAGCCCATATACCTAGATTGGTTTGATGTTTTAAATGTTGTGATTTATTAAAAAACTATATATATTGGATGTTTGGATATAGGTTTATCTTAGAAATTACTTTTTATCTAATGATTTTAAAATTTATAGATGTGGATCTGTTGAGTGCGTGCCGTGAAGAGTTTCATCGTCGTTTGAAAGTTTATCAGAAGTGGAAGTCGAAGAACAAGAAAAACACAGCGGAGGAAGCACCAGCTGTGCGTGCTCCTGAAGTCGTTCAAAATGGTAATTCCGTAATTAAGTAGTTTTATCAGATTTTTTAACATCTATATTATCACAAAAAAGTACTCTTTTTATAAGTATCATGACTCCCAGCAGTTGATATAAGGGCCAAAGTACTTCATGAAACTGGCCCTCAAACACATGTTAATCAGCAGGATATGGATCCATTAATTGTAAGGCTAGGCTAGCTTAGGCAATTCCTACAGTATATACACTTTACTGACAAAATGATGCCAACACTTGGAGTTGTAAAAACCTTTTGATAAAAAAATACTTGCTTTTCCACAAGTAGATAAGATAATAATTATGTTTTTCATTTAACCGTTTCGTTAACTTGATGCGGAGTAGTCAAAAGTTATAAATCTTCAGTTACAAAAACAAATCTATCATTGTGCAGCTTTTTTTGTTAGCCATTAGCGCACTCAAAGAAAATATGAATGTCTAGTTTTTTTGCTTGTTGTTTGTAACTATAACATGTTTTTTTTTCTGTAATTTTAAATATTTTATTGCTAAAATCACAAGATATTCCATAACATATGTGAATGCTATACCACATGTTTAGAGGACAGAATAGAAAAGATATTGGTATTCAACTAGAGCATTCTCTAAATATTCTTTACTTAGTGCTAGCAATGATACTTTGCCTTTTGAATTATCATTTATATTCAGTTTTCTAAGAAACGGTTTTCTGGAAATTAGATGTAACAGAGGGAATATAATTTTGATATAGAGTAGAGCTATAAATGACTTTGTGAATTGCAGAAAGCATATTGGATTTTTATTCCAATGATTATAATAATAATAGACACATGTTTTGAATCCAGTAGAAGTTTGATTTCTTTTTTATAAATGCCAAATGTAAACTCATTCTCTTCTTTGGTGATTCTGCAGTGTATATTTTCATTTTCATTCATCATACATTTAAAATATGTAATAATTTTGAGGGATGTTATTAAATAATGTCTTGATTAATTATTCTTTATAGCTTCTCCACCACCGCCACTGCCGCAGAAGAAAAAGGCGGGGCAGAAAATGGAGCAACGTTATTTCCGTGTTCCTTTCATGCGACCGAGTGATAAGTCCGGGGATCCATCCCTAAGGAAAAAAGGAATGTGGTATGCACATTTTGATGGGCAGTACATTGCTAGACAAATGGAATTACATCCTGATAAAGTTCCAGTTCTCCTTGTTGCAGGTTAGTTTATAAATTAACTATAAATGTATTAACATATAAGATGCATTATCAAGGATATCCGAAAGATCTCCAAGATAAGCTCCCTGCCCCACTTAATAGACATCGGGCCACAAGAAAGTCTTTTAATCCCTGCTTATCCACTCATTATACCTCAAGCAAGAATAGTGCAAACTTTTGACAGAAGCTTTTTTACCTTCATATCTATCCGAAATGAAACAACCTGATGCTGTCGTAGGCACAATATCTTATGTCATTTTTAATGACATTATTTTGCAATTGTATTTATATAGTATTTTCGTATTACTGTATTTTAATGTTTATAATGCCAAATAAAATTAAATTAAATGAAACAACATGCCAGGTTTCAAGAAAAAAATTAATTCCCTTAGACATAATTCATGATATGCAGCAGTTTAGTTTTTTTCTTTATTCTATCTGATGCGCCATGGTCCAGAAGGTAGGCCCATTAGGGTTCTATTGAACTTTTCTATGTCAGTCATTCAATATTGTTGAATGTCGAATATTGGCTTTTGTCTACTTGTGCAGCATATTTAAAAAAACATTCCACTATAAAATGTTGAAAAATAATAGACACACTTACAAGTTCAATTAAAACAAAGATGAGAGAGAGAAATGTAAAAAAAAAAGGAGATGACTTCAGTCGTTACCTTATAATTTTCCTTTCCAGTTGAGAAAACAAATTCGCACATTTTGATTAGCCTACCGGTATATGTATTCAAAAGTAATTTATTTGATATCTTGCTACCAGCTATTAATCATTTGGGAATACTGAATATGAGCTTTATTTGAATGCAATTAATTAAATTGCATAAAACTAAGTAAATGCCGCATCAGAAATGGTGAAGAACATTCTAAAACATGAAAAATGAAACATATTTATGAGATAAAACAGAAGTTATGAGCACAAGCAGTGAGGCAGACAACATTTTACTTAATGAAACATACATATAATATAGTAGTCAAAGAAAAATAAACATTCAAATAATTTTTACAAAAAAATATACAAAGATATTTAAGAAATGTTGAATTTAATATGTGATCCAGGGACATAGGCTGGTTTCAGACTGGAGGGGTGCAAAAAATGATAATTCACAACTAAATATGCTGAAATAAATCCCTATTCCATTGAAAACTTAGTAGCCATTTTTAATATTTTAACCCACTTAGTGGAACTAATTCCAGCCTACGCCCATGTGATTTATAATGGGATTAGGTTGATGCAATTCAGTCAATTATTCACCTTAAATTATGGAGTTGCACTTGTGGCATTTGCTTATGCCCTTTGCCCACAGTTAACATAGTTGGGTGGTTTTCTACCTCTGGGGGCGGGGAAGTCTAACTAACTAATCAGTAATTTGAATACTTCATTCTTTCAGGTAAAGATGACTTGCAGATGTGTGAACTAAGTTTACTGGAGACTGGTTTGACCAATAAAAAGAATGCTGAAATTTTAGAGCGGGATTTTGAATACGAGTGGGATAAACATGGCGGCACAAACTACTTATTGACTGCAATAAACAACAAACAAGCCAGGCAAACCGTATTCTACATACATATATATAATTTATATAAGATAATGAATATTCTACTGTCCTAGAAAGCAAGGAAATGTGTTTCGCAAATTGAAACCTTTTAAAGTATAGTTTTAGGATAAATTATTGAGAGGGTCTGTGTACATCCTGTAGACTGTGTTACGCACTCAATAGTCTTTCATATTTAGTGTTTATGGAATACCTTACAGATTGAATTAGCATATCGTACAGAATGTTAAATTTCATCATTATTGAATATTTCTCCAGAGTCATAGATTCCTCAAAACTTGTAATCTTAATCTACTGGTTCATAATGAAAATATGCTGAAATTTTATGAAAATTTATATTTTATGCAAAATATTAATCCAAAACATCATTAGCATAGCTATTGCAATGTTATGTATATAGTTATACTGCCTCTACATACGGTACTCAATTACGTATCGACTCAAGTTAAGAGCATTCCAGTAACTGGTCATCTTGACCTGGGTCAAATTTTTTGCTTGATTAGCTAATATTTAATTTCACAACGATGAAATAACATTCCTTCAGGTTAAATCTAGTTATTCTAACTTAAATTAATTGTCTTTCATAAACATTGACCAAAACCAATATTTACAACTACATATTTCTATAAAAAGATTTAATTAGTCAAAGAGTTTGTATAATTTGTCTTTGAATGAATGACCCTTCGTAAGGGATTTAATATGTCATGTTGCATCGTAAATATAGTGCCTTAGTTAGACATTAATTGATAGCAATATATTCCAAATAATGTTTGCAATTAACCATCAGCTAATCATAGCTTCTATGAAGTATGGCTCTGAAAACTCTCAATAATCATGTGCAGAAAAAGGAGAAATATATTTCCCATATAGCAGTAGAAATCAAATGTGGAATTTGAGCAGAATTATTAGAAAAATAATTATAATGTAAAATAATAATATATTGTATCAAATGCACTGTTTAGTAGCATTTTAATGTTGTTAATTAATGTTGTAAACAACTTTGATAACTTTCATCAAAACAATTATCTGTTTAAGTTAGTGGTGATGGACAATGTTTAGAGTTTTTTTTAACAAATTTAATTAAGTTGAAAAATACAATGAAATTGAAATTAATTAATTAATACTTATGGGGGCTTTAAAAAACACCTATCTAGATATACATAGGCACAACACAGTATACAGTCAGAATGCAGAATATTGAACATAATTCATAATACTGAACAACGATGCTTTGATGGAATTTTGTTAAAAAAAATAAGCAATTAAAGAATGTCTCCATAGTGAAATTGAAATTGCAGTTGTTTTACTAAGAATGCGGTATCAGCATAAGTACATAGACATGCCAGAGTAGGTCAATTTTTTTGGCTATATCTTCTAGTGCTTGTAATTCAACAAACATTTACTCTGTGTTTTACAGAACCACGTACTCCACCCTTTGACCCAGTGACCAAGTCTTTTAAGATAATATTACAAGGGTGCATGTTTAGAAAGTGTTAAGTAATGGTCCCTGGGACATTGTTAATCATTTCTTAAAGCTATCTCTGACCCTAAGGCCTTTTGGTAAGCCGCTACTTATAATGAAATATGCATAATATTAATTATTTATTTATGCTTAATATTAATTGATTGATCTGGTGGAAATGTTGAGCTAAATATATTTTTGCTTCAATTTATAATACATTGTATTATGTTTTGATATCTTTCTATCTCAATTTTTTTTTCATAGCATTTGTGAAGTGTATGCTATAAAAACCTACATATATATATTTATCAGTTCTCATCCATTTTTGCTTTGATCAATTGTATCAACAACTAAATCAACATTCCATATTTCAATTTTCTTGATATTGAAGAAGTATTATAGTGTTTAACACATTAAGTGTAAAGCAATTAGGCATGTTTTAACTGTGGTGCATCTGACAAGAATATTGGTACAAGTCGGTTATACTCAGTAACCTTAAGTAATTTGATAAGATACTACGCAGTTACATCAATATCAGGCATCTAATCAATGCATTCCCAATTAAACTTTGTAATCGGTTCAAAGAAAGACGCCAACAGAAATAATATGCTGTGGGCGAAGCCTTTTTTGTCTAGCAGTTATTGTTGGAATTATTTCATACACTGCCTACAGAATTGTTTCTGTCATTTTCTTGTTGAACTTTTCTACAATTATGCAGAAGCCTAAGTATGAAAGAATCATGTCTTTGTATTTTAGACTATAATTTTAGAACATGTGGTTGATTGTTAGTGATAGTGGAAGCACATAAATGAAGTATCTGTCAAACATTATCTTTTATTCATATTTGTCTCCATCGTATTATTGAAGTAATTTATGCATCGTTTCTTTTCAGTCTCCTAATGTGATGTTCACTGAGAATATTCTGTCTACCTACTTAGAGGCAGAATAATAAAAGCAGTGCAGTTCCAGTGGTGTTCAAGGGGTGGGGGGCAGCTGCCCTCTGGTGGTGGGGTAGAGTGGAATTTTTTCCCTCGTCGGATATTGCTTGACCCCCTGTCGTCAACGCCATGACAAGGTCGTCAAAAATTTTTTAAAAAATAATAATTTGCCATTATTTTGATTGCCAATACCTAAGCCATAAAAACTCTCCCTGTTAACCTAAACAGATTTTTTTTTGGACCCTGACCAAGGCTCTAGTCGGCCCCTTCATTCGGACCCCCTCATCGGACATGTCGGACCCCATGTCGGCAAATTCCTGGAGCCACCACTACAGCCAGCCCATAATCGCTAAATTTTTAAAAATAACAAAAAATAATGAAGAAACTAAGAAAATTGTATTCAAACTGAGTATGAGAGTGCCATTTCTGGCCATCTAGATTTGCCAAAATATATAATTTCCAAAAATAATGGCTTTTAATGTTGTTACCAGTAAGGAAAGACTTCTTTTATGCCTTGTTTAGCGAACATGCCACCCGCTGATAGTGATGATTTCAAATAAAAATAAAATTTTATTTTTGGGCAATTAGCACACCCACCTTCACGAAGAAACAGAAATTGTTTTCTTAATTTTTATTACCGCTGCCTTGAAATCTCAAATTTAAGTCTGATATTGCCATTTTTGGCCATCTAGATTTGCCAAAATCATAACATTTCCAAAAAACATGGTGAAGGGGCGGGGTGGGGGGAGTTTGAGGTGGGTGGGCCCTTTATCTGTGAAAGTCCCTACCTGGGTCCACCACAGTGTTCACAAA
>NW_022756589.1:704732-706080 GCF_011630105.1 Anneissia japonica
TATGTATATATATATATATATATATATTATAATGAGTATTCTACATACATACATATATATATATATATATATAATTTATATAAGATAATGAATATTCTACTGTCCTAGAAATCAAGGAAATGTGTTTCGCAAATTGGAACCTTTTAAAGTATAGTTTTATGATAAATTATTGAGAGGGTCTCTGTACATCCTGTAGACTGTGATACGCACTCAATAGTCTTTCATATTTAGTGTTAATGGAATACATATATATATAATAGTAAATCCACTTGTGTTCTTCAAATCATATAGCAGTCAATGAAACAAAGAATTATGACAACAAGGCACGAGACTATAGAACACTGTATTATCGAAAGCAATTTTGGTCTTGTCCTCTGCCTTCATCACCTTTAATACTGAATGTACAAGTTGACCCAAAAATGTAAAAAGGGTGTAAACAACTTGAATTTCACTCTTTTCATCAATTTATTATTTTTATCATGTGAACGATGATGGGTTCTCTAGTTTAGAATTTTCATTTCAGGTTGAGTTCTTTTCCTCTGGACCATTCGCAAATGTCTCACTTTTTTGGGCTGGTCACTTACTGTGCCCTGCTCTGAGAAAAGGCATTAAGTAACAAAATCATAGTTTTGAGTAAATTAGCAAAATGCGTTTTTCCCAAGAAAAGTACAAATGATTTCAAATTTGTTAAACTATGGTTTGCTTAGATATATTATTAAAAAATTTGCCACATACTTTTCATTGATTAATTTTATTATTAAGGGGGCCAAAATGGAGAGTAAATTCAGAGTATTTATAACTATGAATATAGATAAATACTTTTGAAATCGGGCATTATCTGCAAAAGTGTTTATAAACATGCATTAATTATTAATTTATTGAAATGTATGTATATGAAATTTAATCTATGGATTTATAACATATATTTTATAAAAATCTTGCTCCAAAAACAAGTGAAAACTAAAATTTAAAAATATTAAAATAGTTGAAACCGCAAATTCTTCTATTTAATTTTTAAAAACCGAAGTATATGTATGAAATCCAAAGGTTAGTGTAAAAATCGAAGGCTAGTATACTCTGACATTATAAAATAAGGAATTTAAATGTGTCCAGAGGAAAATGTGCAGAGGGGAGGGGGAAGGAGCCAGTGTTGTGGGGTGGGGGGTGAGGTAGGATAGAGTGAAATTATTTTAAACGTATTTTATTTATGGTTTGGTAACTAGCATGCCATCATATTTTTTAATCTCTTCATCCTCTTAATTATCATCATCCACACCATCATCATCATCATAATCATCACCATTATCGATTGATAATTAGAATAGGCCTATCATAATAATTAAATCGT